>NC_090888.1:11944405-11954405 GCF_036669925.1 Montipora capricornis | reverse complement strand
CTTTGAGGAACACGCCTTCCTGTCATCAGAATTTCTTTCAGCATCTTCTCTGAACTCACTACCAGTAACCCCAGATTTGTTTGCATCAAGTCATCCGTTCACTCTAAAGAAGTCTTCTTCTGCATCCTCAGCCCTGATTGGGTGCATTGGCCATCATCAAAGATTACAAGAGGAGCCTTGTGAGTGTTTAGAGGAAGATTTGGCTGATGGCTGTCCAGCCACAGCACAAAGTAAACCGACATCAAACGAAACGCACCAATATGCAGAAGTTTGTCAGTTTAAGACTGAACTAAAAGAGAAAGAAATTGCAGATAACTGTGATTCAAGAGATGGTGTTCCGAAACAACCAGAGAGCATAATGGTGTCTGAAGAGCCTCTTGGAGAGTCTAATGAATGTCCTGATGTGCATATTGAGGGAAACCCTGGTCCACAATGTCAAAGCTCCTTGGAGGAAATGGAAGTGTCCGCTTCAAACGGTATTGGCGTGCACACTACCAGAAATAGTAATCTTGATCCTGTCATATTAAGTAAGGATGAGGAGTCTGCAACCTTTCAGAATAATTGCTTTGAATTACTGGAACAAATAAATGAATTAAAGGAACAGCTAAGGCAGAGGGAGGCAGAAAATCAGCAACTCAGAGCAGAGGTTGGACGATATCTGTTTCTTGAGGACAGAGAGAAACGTAGTGGCAAACTTCTTTCAGTACCCAGAGAAATTGCTAGTGATGAGAGTATATCTTGGAGGGCCAGTGCATCATTCAAATGTGGAACCACCAATGGAAGACTTCTTGGTGGAGCAGCTTCTCTCCAAGACAACCCAGGTATGTGAACAGTATTTTGATGTTGCAGTTTGACCTTTCAGGCTCCTACATCATTCTTATGACTGATTTTTCTTTCTTTGTTTTGTTTTGTCTGGTGTGGTCAAAATGACTAGATCTGCATTGGCTCACTCCGCAGGGTTCCTTTCACCCGTAGGGCAGACACATGATCTATATTTTTAAGGGTGCTATAGAACCTGTGCCCCTTAGTTGCTCTGGGAATTTTGGAAGATTAATGTTAAAATCCACCTCTGTTGTGCAATATTTTGGTAGATTTGAACTTGCGAGCAAGGTTTATAGACATTTCCAACTCGTTATCGGCTGAGGAATTCAAACAGATGAAGGCTCTGGCCAGGGGCAAAGTTGATGGTTTCAGGCTTGCCAAGATGAAAGTGGGCTTTGAACTGTTAAAAGAGGTGGAAAGAGTCAGTGAACACCCGTGCACAGACATTGGAGAGCTGCTTAAAGGGATCCAGCGCTTTGACCTCCTGGAGAAACTTGGATTACCCTATCCTGAGAGTAAAACCAGTGGTATGGACTGAATTCTCTGATCCATAGACCATTTTACGGATATGGTGGCCATTTTGAAATCTTATGTTTCAAATAGCTGTTATGGGATTCGAAGGGGGCAAATTAGTATGCACACCCCCTTAGAATTCCATAATAGCTATTTAAAATAGATTTCAAAATGGCCACCGTACCCGTAAAATGGTCTATGGGAAAAAATATTTTGGTGTAGGCTGAATTTATCATGCTTCTATACACAATTGCTAAAATTGTGGCCATAACTGCGAGGATTATAGCTTTACTTCACTTCATATCCGCAGTTCAGTATATAATTCATTTCATATACCATTTCGTTCATTGATTGATTCCTCACGGGAAAATTAGAATCCGCAAATGACCAGCTCCCAGCGGCAACGGGGTTTGAACCCGTGACCTCGTGATACCACTGCGACGCTCTAACCAACTGAGCTATGAAGTCACTGACGTTTGGAGCTGGTTCAAACCCTGTTGAAGTCCTGAATTTATCAGGCTTCTTTACGCAATTGCTAAAATTGTGGCCATAACTGCGAGGATCATAGCTTTACTTGAAATTACAATTACATTTCCATTCCTAACTCAATAATGTTAGGATCTGAGTTCGTTTTCTTTTCCACACCGTGTTCCAGTATTTTAGATGCTGTTCCTCAGCCACTGTTGCAATGTACATTGAATTGAAACAAATCTATGGTGTGGTCCATAGGCAAAACGGAGACGTTATCCTCGCTCTTAGCTGGACACAATGAAAAACAGACACCTGAAAATTTCAGGTGCATGGGTTCAATAGGATTCGAATCCATGACCTCTGTGATGTCGGTGCAATGGTCTACCACTGACCAATGAAGCCACTCACTCAGTTTTTCAGGTGTCTGTAAGAGACAAATGCTTAAATTGTCCAGAGGAGTGCAAGGGTCACAAGTCTCCCTTTCGATGTACATATACTTGTTTTGATCCTGTTTTGTTCCACTTACAGTGTACCTGCTGTTTTTGATATTCAGACATTAGTGGCATTGTTCACCTCTCTGATGCAAGTACATGCATTAATTTTGCCTCCTTGTTTGAAATTTCAGTCAGGGCTGGAACATCTTCCGATTCTTTACCATCGAGAGATGAAAGATTGCAAGATCTAGAACAAGAACTAGATGAAGAAAGATGTGTAACTCAAATGTCTTGCAAGTCCACAATAGGTTTTGCACACAGAAGTGAAGACAATGGCCAGAAGTTTACACCAGATCATGACTGCGACTTGTATGCATCCGTTTCGTTTGAGAGTGATAGTGAGGATCCTGTGTCAATTAACATTGAGGATAATGATCTTCTGCCCAAGGATAAAGTCGGAGCCAGTGTCAAAGAAGGCATTTTTGTCCCCAACTGTCCTGATCGAAGTGGTCCATCAAGCGTTGGTAGCAGCATATCTGTTAGTTCGTCTGATTCATTGGCTTTAATCTCCGCTGAAAGTACACCAGTTTGTTCAACTAGCAGCTCACAAGGATCCTTCGAGAAGTCAGCAAAAGCACCAGAATTGTCCTTAACTACTCATTCTGCTTCAGCACGTGGTGAAATCGTCAATGAGAGTGACCTGGGGCTCAATACAGGCAACAGTGAAGACGAGGTTCCAGGGCAGGCTCAGTTATTGAAAAGGACAGATGATGTGACTGATGGGGGAAATACTGAGGTTGAAGACATCGAGGAACAGTCTGCTGATTCCGGTTATGGGGCAACAAGAATAAGCCAATCTGACGCAAGAACGTCTCCATTATTTGAGTATGATTCACAGATCAGCTCTTCAGATAGCTCTGTATTCTGCCGTTTGACCGATCCAGTAAGCTCACATGTTGTTGATGGAAATCCCGGCCAGCTGCAACAAAGTTCCATTGCACATGGTCAAACAGCATTGAGAGTTCATGAATCTGATGAATCCAGTTCCTCTTCGACTGACTGGGAACGTTTAGGCGCTCGACCCAAACGTTCTCAAACACATCGTCCACAGATTTCTGTATCCCCTCCGCCCCCGCCACTAATCGCCAGCCCTGTATCCGATGGCTTGGCTGGAGATTTCTTAGTACGACATTCACAAGACAAAGCTGTTCATGAAAGTCTGTTTGCAAATGGCAGGGATTTTTCAATTCTCGGAAATGATACATCGCAGGGAACTTCTTTTGTTGATGGAAGGACAAATGCATCAGAAGCTTACAGAGTTAGGCCATATTTTGGAGCTTGTCAGGCGGCAGCAGTAGGGAATAATTCGTTTGTGAGATCTGATGGCAATGCTTTCTCACCTGTCCCTAGTGGTGGTTTTGAAAGAGTAGGATTACTCGGTGGACGTTCTTACAATGAAAGATTGTATGGAAACAGTGCACCTGCAGCAGCAGCACCTATGCCTAACCACATAGGACTAAGTAATATCACTTTGGGTTGGAATGGCTCACCAAACAATGGTGCAAGTAACGTTGATGGCTCTCTGCATATTGATCATGGAGGTACAGGGCAAGGAGATTATAGCAGGGAATCTTATTTCCCTTGCGTCCAACATAGCGCACACATGGGGCAGGTGCCATTACATTGGCGGAGTAACGCAATCTCAGGAATCACCCCTTCGGGTTTTGCTTATCGATTGTCAAATTCGGGCCTTACTTTTGGCCAATTGGATGATGGTGCTGCTGGAATTCGGCCGGGACAGTCACTATATGCCACTCAAAGACATGTCGTGAGTGACGGTGATTCTGCGTTCGTAGATGAGCAGGCCGCGAATGAAAGGTCACACAATGCTGATCTATCACTTGGACAACAACAATCAATTGCGAAGAGGCGTCACGAACCAGATACCACCAGCGTTGGAAGTGCTGTCATTGTGGGCAATTGTGGTTTGCCTCCTCAAATCTCGGTTTCGGCCTCCGGTGTTTCTTCTACCAGAGTTGTCTCAACTACAACAAGTCGACCTCTTGTTGTTAGTGCAAGTGACAATGCACCGAGTCCTGTTAACAACACAAGTAGAAATTCAGTTTTTTCCTCAACCACACCTGGTGATGGCAATTCAGAGACTAGTCTTGCACCAAGTTCTCGTAATGCCGACGAAGACAACTCCAGAGGATCTTTGTTTAACAGAGACAATGGAACAAACGATATCGAGCCGATCGACGATTCACTTCTTGCTTTAGAACGACGTGTGGCAGATGCCTCTGCGTTGGTTGAACGGGTGCTTAGGGAAAGAGAAGAACGGGAACAGTTTGAACGAGAAATAGAAAGAAAGGAACGAATGATTAGGGAAAGACGAGAGAGAGAAAGGAGGGAGAGGGAGGAAAGAGAGATACAGGAAGCCGAGCAATGGCCGCAGCAACAGGAGGCAGTTTCTGCGCGTTCTCCGTGGCTCTGCGAACATTACCAGCGACATTGCAGAGTGCGGTTTCCTTGTTGTACACAATTCTATCCTTGTCATCGATGCCATAATACCTCAAGAAACTGTGAAAATGAAGAAGCCAAAGCATGCCATGCGACGCACCTCAAATGCTCTTTTTGCGAGCATGAACAAGAGGTGAGTTTTATTTTCGTGCTTTAGGCAGGGGGCTTTCACGATTGAGATTAAGCTTTAAACTTTGGTTCTAGCGGGAGCACGAAGCTATTGAGAAAAAGAGTAAAACACATGGCGTACGTAAACAAGACTCGGTTAGAGCATTGCACCGGTATCACAGAGCCTGAGGTCCTGGGATCGAATCCCGTTAAAGTCGCCTGAAGTCTTTCAGTTGTCTATAAGAGACAGTTGCTTAAATTGTCCAGATAGAGTGGTTTTCAACTGAGTGTCGAAAGTAATAAGAAACCAAAACCAATCGTGGCTCGCGCGTGCACATTTTCTCGCGCTTTGTGTCGGCTACGTGTAATTACTTCGAGTTTTGATTGGTTTACTGGATTGTCTCCGTCCTTTTTGATTGGCCAAAGTAATTACTTTGGTTTTGGTTTTACGACACTCGATTGAAATCCGCTCTAAGTGCAATGATTGATCACTTCTAAGTTTCTCCTTTTGTCCAAGCTTTGCCAGAAAATTTCTAACCCATTGTAAAAGGATTCAAGAGCGATTTTGACAAAGAACAATACCCTGTCTCTCCGCTGGGAACTTAACTTTATTATTATGCAAATTCTGCGAAATAAATTGTATTGAATTGCTATCCAACATGGCCGCCGTGTCACGTGGGTGCAAACCAAGAATACCGGACTAAAATGGCGGAGGACGAAAGAAGCATCGTTATTCCGATTAGGCCATGCTAATTAGGTATTGTTATGTTCGCTTTGTTCCTGTTTCAAGGACATTAATTATTTCGGATCCGGTATATAAACGACCAGCCAAGCAACTTGACGGTATAAGTATAGCGAATCACATGATTTTGAGTGCAATTTGGAATAAATAAGCAGGAGTAAATTTTTTTTCAAAGACGACCAAAATTACGTGGTCGTGCAATTTGTAGTCTGTGAAAAAATTTACAAGTGCTTATTTAATTCAAATAGGACGAGAAAAATCATGTGATTACTCATAATATACATGAAAAAATTCGAGATGGTTTAGGAGAAGAAACGCACGCGTATCACGCCATAAATTGCGCCATCCAGGGCTCGCGTTTGATTTCAAAACAAAAGATTTGATTGGTTCTGACCAAACCCAAATATTAGCCAATCAGAATTCAGAATTTTGATGTGTAATTTGCACTGGTATTACACTTGAACGTCACTGCTCTTAGGCAATCAGAATTAAGTAATTTTTTCATGTCTATTATTAAACTACATAAGACAGTTGAGATAAACTCCTAAATGAAATATTTCTGGAGCTGACGAGACCATCGTTCTAAGGCAAGAGATAAAGAATGTCACACAATCTTGTAACGCAATTAAAACTACATGACGTTGCCTTTGGAGTAAAGCTGGTAATGTTATATTTTCGGTTATCTCATTTTAGTATATTGGGAATAAAAATGCCCCTTTGCTTTTATCTCTATTCTAAAATAATCTTTGGAAGAGATGCTTTCTGGTTATATTTTATTTTATTTTATTTTATTTTGTTTTATTTTTTTCGGAAGATTGATGAAAACAGTGGAGTTTGCGGCAAATGCGGTGCAAAGATGGCTGCCTATTTTTGCTCTATATGTAAACACTTTACAAACGTGGACAAGAATCCTTATCACTGTGAAAAATGTGGAATCTGCCGGTGAGTTGTTCTCGTTGTAATTCCCTTACCTCTTTGTATTTACCAAGGATCAATTTCGATAGCACCAGAATGTAATTTCACGGGTTTAGGTAGTGTGAAGCGAGAGCAAAATCATTTGTGCTATAAAAGATGCTACCGGAGCAGTAAGTGGTTTTATTACACCTCTCAGATGCCGGGTAAATTTTCTCTAGCAAGGTTTTTTTTTTCTGTCGTTTATGGTACATGAACTATTAAAACCCTGGATGTTGCAAACAACTATTTCAAAAAGCCAAGGCGATTTATTCGTTTCTCGGATTTAGACGGGGCAATCTTTGTGTCGGTTGAACCTTCCGCTTGACTTCAACTTGTTTCCTTTCCCGCGCGGCTGATTATCACAGAGATATAATAAACATCTTACTGACCTCTACCCTGGGTGCCAGAGGTTTTTTTCTCGTTGGGGGCGACAGACTATTGAGCGGCGAAGCCGTGAAAGCGAATTGCGAAGCGACTACCTCGCTTTGAAACTCCTCGCCCCTGGTGAGCGAGAAGACCTCTCTGGCATCCAGGGTAACTGACCTCGTTTTCTCGGTCCAATTACTGATCCTCGTTTTTACTCGTTGATTTATGGCCTTAGAGCTTGGGCCACAAATCAACGGAAAAACTTACAGTAAGGACCGCGAACTCGGCTAGTGAGAGGTGTGAAAAAGAGTTTGAAAATGGTGAACTATTCTTAACAGGCGCACTTTTTGGGGGTATTTAGTATTATTTTTCTTGTGACGTAGAATCCACGCCGACAAGTCATTCCACTGTGACGTTTGCAATGTATGTTTGGATAAACGACTTGAGGGGAACCACAAATGCCGTCCCGATTCCGGTCACGATGAATGCTGCATCTGCTTGGAGGTTTGCTCGAACTTCACGAATTAACTTTCTTTGGCGTGCTCCATGTCCCTTTTTGCTAAGCGCCAAAGTGTTTTCTTGATGGGCCATTACCGAGTTGCTGTTTGTGTCTGTTTGATGGAGAATCTTGATACACGGCAATACAAATGAACAATAGTCGAACATCTTCCTGCAAATCACACCTGATTTCCGTTTGACTGATTCGCACCAAGACTTGCTTTGCAACAGAGGCAAACAGTAGTTCGGTATTGGACTATTGGGGAATCTTTGGTTATTTTTTTTTTTTCTGATTAGCATAAGCTGTCGTTATCTAATCAGTCAGCCAAGAATTAAGTACTGAATATTGAAAGTGCATTGCATAACGAGCTATCCCTGAAATTGTGAATGCGATATACCAGATAATCTCTGAACAATGATGCTTTGATAAGTCGAAATTTTTGCCAAAAATATATGGGATCATTAGCGCTTTTTCTATCAACGATTCATCAGGTTTTGATGGCTAATAAGTCGCTCGTTATCTAGATGCAGACCATCAAATGAACCAGTGACAACGTAAGAGATCATCTGTAAGCGACGCCACTCGGGTGAAAACGCGCAATAGCAAATCAGAATTTGTTTAGTGTTATCCTCTGATTGGCTTGGAGTTTGGCGTGAGAGTTTTTCAGCCATCCAGTAGTCTTGATTTTCCAAATTAGCGAACGGACATTATAAATGGAGGCTACGTGGCCCTGCCCGCGTTCATTTGATTGTCTTGGTATTCTGTCGGGAGTTCAGATTCTTGAAGTTCCTAATACAAATTTCAATTCGCTCCATGCATATTTTTTTCTCGTTGTTTTGCAGGATGCATTCAGTGGCTGTCAAATATTGCCATGTTCGCACAAAGTGCATCGGGAGTGCGCCATAGCAATGATCCAAAATGGCATGTAAGTACAAATTTCTTTATCCTATACAGTTCTTATTTTGTTTTGTACAGTGGTTCTGTGTCCTCGTTATATTTATATTGTTGTGATGCTTGTGAAAATCCTTTTTTTGTTCAAATGCAACCATTGATGCTTAAGGTGTAATGTGTACCCATGGGAAAGATGGGAAACAAGTTTCTTTACGAAGAGGCAAAAGGAATATTGAAAAATCAAAGGTCGTAAGTTCGAATCCTGCCTCACTGTACGACTCTGATTTTTCAGTCGTTGTCGCCAAGCAACCACTTGGTTTTTTTTTCTTTTATACACGTTGTTACACCTACGAAAATCTTGTTCCCCATCGACCCTATTATTGAATGATGACCAAGGATTATTCCTTCATCCTTGTGCTAATTATCTCTACAATTCTCGTTAGCATCGACAAAATACAAGAAGATTTCTTTTTGAATATGAGGCTTGTTGGTCTAATTAACGGAAAGAGTAATAAGAAATAATAAATTCGTCGGAATAATGTGGTAGCCTATACTGTAGTCTTCTGTAAATTCTGTGTTGACTCTAATACAACTTAAACATGAAAAACCAAACAACAGTCCCGCTCCTAAACTCGGCTGCATGTCTCAAATGTAAATGGAGAAATATCATTCCCTTATTTAAGAGATACTCGATTCGACAAAATGCCGAGACAGCTGAGGTATTTTTCGTTTTATCATTGGTTATTTACCATGTGTAAAAAAAGTCCAAACACTTACAGCTAGGCTAGACTGTGTTCGTCTGTAAATTCTGATACAAATTAAACATGAAAAAAACAAACAACAGGTCCGCTCGTTAACTCGGCTGTATGTCTCAAATGTTATTGGAGAAATTTTTTAACAAATTGTGAAAACTAACCGTTTCGTGTTGTTTAAAAATACTTTCCTGTGCGATTGGAGGGCCTCCGAATTCTACTTTGGGTAACATGTCAACTTATCGGAAAGGGTTTAGGCCCTGTTCACACGTATCTGGATATTTTTGAATCCGCAACTTTTTCTCCGCGGATTCAAAAAATTTCACGCCCACATGTAACGTAATCAAATCGTATTTGCCCGTCCGCTTGTATCCGGATTCGTTCTAGCACTCAGGAGCCCTCTATGACTGTTGTCAACAGAGCATGCGCCATCATGCGTGCGAATTGTAGAGAAGTGATAGTTTTTCGTTTAGCGGCCATGTTGAGTGTTTACACGGTAAAGACTGGAATCTAAGTTGTAACGTCGGGTTTGAAACTATCCGGATTCGACCGTCCACTCGATTCCAAATGGACCTCTTTAGCTTCTACGTTTTGTTTTCCCATTTCAGACCACGTGATGTTACTCTAGAGCACAGTTTCTTTCAAGTTTCGTCTTATGCACGTGCATATGTACGCATAACTTATGAAAAAACAAAAGGAAAATTCCCTTGGGAACATCACGTGGTCTGAGATGGGAAAACAAAACATACAAGCTAATGAGGTTCATTCTTTTCGTATTCAAAACTTTCCACTCTGGAGAGCGGATTCAAAAAGTTGCGGACTCGCATGCCGGATTCGCCGGCGGATATGGGTGGACGTGGCGGCGAATCCGCAAAGAAAAAGTTGCGGATTCAAAAATATCCGGATACGTTTGGACGGGACCTTAGAG
>NC_090888.1:11924405-11939405 GCF_036669925.1 Montipora capricornis | reverse complement strand
ACAGACACGATGAAGTTTAATGATTCAAAGCTCTCCACTGCAGAGGAAAAGGCCAATGCCTTTAATTCCTATTTCGCATCTGTCTTCAATCCTGACACAAGCGGACACTTCCTTTCCTACCCCTCAACTCCGTTGGTCAACACACGTTGGTCTAAGTTAACACCTTCAAAGGCAACTGGTCCAGATGGTATTCCATATTTTATCCTGAAAAAATGTTCAGCAGTGATTGCACCTTCACTCGCTGCTCTGTTTAATCTCTCTCTTCAACAGGGCAAAGTTCCATCCGAATGGAAAATGGCGAATGTCGTTCCTATTCCTAAAAAGGACAATCTACAAGATGTCACCAATTACAGCCCTGTATCTCTGCTCTCAATAGTTTCTAAGGTATTTGAAAATTTGATCTTTACTCACGTTTCTAACTTCGTCAAAACTTCACTCTATGATCTTCAACATGGCTTCCGTCCTAACAGGTCTTGTGTAACTCAACTTCTGTGTGTTCTTCATGATCTTGGCCGTTCCCTTGATGCCGGTAATGAAATTGACAGTATTTATCTTAATTTTTCTAAGGCGTTTGACTGTCTCTCATCGCAAGCTTCTCTTCAAATTAGGTTGTTTTGGTATTTCAGGTACTCTTCTAGATTGGTTTGGTGACTATCTTCACGATCGTAAACAACGTGTTGTTGTTGAGGGTGTCTCATCGTCTGTCCGTGACGTCATTTCCGGTGTACCTCAGGGAAGTGTAATGGGCCCCTTATTGTTCCTCCTATATGTTAACGACTTGCCTGATGTTGCTATTAACAGCAAAGTTGCACTCTTTGCGGACGACAGTAAGTGTTTCCGCGCGATTCATTGGCCTGCTGACAATGATCTGTTACAGCTTGATCTTGATTCTATGTGTTCATGGTCTGTCTATTGGTCACTTAAATTCAACCCAGAGAAATCTTTCTTGCTTAGGATATCACGTAAGCGCAAACCTTCTGAATATACCTATAGCATCTCTGATGCTCCTGTTAGTATCACTGACTCCCATAAAGATCTGGGCGTGGTCGTTAGTAACAATCTTAAGTGGCCCGTCAATATTGCCCACTGTATATCTAAGGCCAACCGCATGCTGGGATTCCTTCGTAGGAAATGTGCCCAGATGACGGATGTTCGCAGTAGGCGGCTACTTTATATTACGCTTGTTAGATCTCACCTTTCCTACGCCAGCGAGGTCTGGGCACCTGAAAGCTATGGACGCGACCTTGCCCTCCTAGAGGGAGTTCAAAGAAGGGCCACAAAATTCATTCTGCGTAACTATGAACTACCTCACCGCCTTCGCCTTATAAAGCTTAATCTTCTTCCTATCTCTTACTGGCTTGAACTCAAGGACCTTCCTTTCTTTTTTAAATGCAAACAGGGCAATTTTGACGTTGACATTTCTCAGTATTTCACCTTCTCGTCTCAGAGCTCATCACGTACTCGTTCAAGTCGATCAGGCCAATATGCTTCTTCCTAATTTCTGTCGTACTTCTTTATTTAGAGCATCTTTCTTCAATCGTATTGTTTTCCTTTGAAATGGTCTTCCTTCTTCTATTCGTGATATTTCCTCTGTTTCGTCTTTTAAACATAACTTATTCTCGCTCTACTTCTCTAAGCTTAACTCTGATTTCGACGTCGACCGTATGCGAACTTGGAAGACATTTTGTTCTAAATGCCGCTTGTATAATATAAATTGCTGTTCTTAGTCACGTTTTAATGCTTCATCAGTTTTTTGTGTGCGCGTGTGCGCGTGCGTGTTTCTAGCATTTGTTTTTTTGTCATGTATTTATTTATTATTATTTTTTTACTTCTTGTCATTGTGAGGCTGGTCTTTATATGGGACTTCGTGTCCTGTAGATCACGCCCTCAACTTTCTATTATTTATTACAAAGTTGTAAAGTTGATAAATAAATAAATAAATAAATGTTTTACAACTATGTTTGAACGCGAAGCCGAGACTTAAGAAACGACGAAGGCAAGAACAACGCCACAAAACTCGACTATCATTGGTTAAAAGATTGCATTTTACCACGTCAGTTTGCAGTATTCTGCATAACAACGACGTGACGTCACCAAATTTGAGGTTTTGACGACGTGAGCGTGCAAAGTAAATCTTTCATTCTCCATTTTTACGCTGAAAGTTTGCCACGACGCAAAACGCGCGTGCAGAGCCGCCTTTGTTTTTGTTCATAAAGCCGTTGTTTTGTGGCGTTCTCGTCGCCGTCATACATACGTACATACATGCATACATACATGCATACATGCATACATGCATACATACATACATGCATGCATACATATTTGATAATCCAAGAAGTCGTGAGACTATACAGGATCAACCGTAGTCGTCGTCCGTTCGTAAATAGGGAGCTTAAGCTCGTGCGTTTTTGAGACGCGAACGGCAACTGGAAGAGAGCATTTCGAATGCCAGGATAGCGGTGTCCCCTTATATTTTTATACTAATCATTCTCTAATGGAGAAAAGATACTTGGCAATGTAAATGTGGTTGTGTGCAGACAAGTTAAAAGGGAAAACAACTTACTTCCGATTGCCGTCCGCGTCTCAAAAACGCGCGTGCTTAAGCTCCCCATTAATATTATTAATGTCCCTGAAGTGAAAACCCACTACAACGTGAGCACACAACTACAACAGTGAATCGTACATTCTCTATCATCACTTCAAAACCGCACGTACCAAGATATTTCTCCCGTATTAAATTACACCACGCGAACGAGTTGGAATTACCGAGAAGTACTTATGAAAGAGTATAGTTGTATTTTGAAGTGACGTTTTTGTTGCCGTACAGGTCGTCATTCTCGAACTTCCTATACATTCTTTCTGACTGAACCCTGTGGTATACTAATTTCGACGGTCCCGTGGGAAACAGTTAATTTTGTTTCCCGAGAATCTCGATGTCTCCCCGAGGCGCAGCATTGTGATTTGTTACATAGCACAAAAAGAAAAACGAACAATAGGGAGCTTCAGCACGCGCGTTTTTGAGACGCGGACGGCAATCGGAAGTAAGCTGTTTTCCCTTTTAACTTGTCTTCACACAACCACATTTACATTGCCAAGTATCTTTTCTCCATTAGAGAATGATTATTATAAAAATATGGGGGGACACCGCTATCCTGGCACTCGAAATGTTCTCTTCCGGTTGCCGTCCGCGTCTCAAAAAAGCACGAGCTTAAGCTCCCTAATGGCAACAGCGACGGCGGTCGTCGGTCAACATTTGCGGGTAACAGTGCACTGTTACTCAGTGACGTCATAGATTTCGCAATGTTGCCCGCTCAGAGACGTTTGGCGGGAAACAGTTTCATTGTTAGATGTCATGTGACCTCGAAGAAACCGATAAGGGCGCGCGCGCTGTTGGGGGAAAAAAATTCACCTATACAATGAACTGTGTTGTTCTTCAGCGTATCATGCAAGAAAATAGCCACATCGTTTCTTGTTAAAAAAAAAGTCCTTGAGTATTGGACTTAAATGTCATGTTAGACGACAATTTTAAATTTCTTTTGCCTGTAATAATCATGACTACTTACAAAAGCAAGAAAAAAAAAACTAACATATGCGCAAAATAAAAGACGTACTTAACTAACTCTCCACCTGGGTATGTTCCATTCTCGTCACCAGAGCCTCGGATCAACCCAAGGCTCTGAAAATTTTTATGTAACATGCGCCGTAGGGTTCTCAGTTATATTCAAAAATTTGCTATTTAAACCTTACGGCGCCTGCTCACTCCTCGTGCTCACATGAATGCACCAATATTTACATTCAACAATGTTGCATGTGGGATCCAACTTTGTTCGATAGTTTGACCAGGGCTTTAGACCTATATTATCTGGCGTTCTCGTAAAATTTCTCAAGCTCCCTTTTACCCGAAGCGTAAAATACCATAATACTCTTTGTTTGTCGACTCAAATTTTAAATAAGCATTGTTTCCAGTTTCTCTTGGGACTTACAATGGTCTCAAGAGTGAACAAACACAATGCTTATTCAAAATTTGAGTGGACAAACAAAAGAATATTATGGTATTTTCCGTGTGGCGCAATTATCGTCGGGTGCTCATGCCTACATAACATATGGAGGATATTACACGGTGGCGCGATAACACATGACTTTTATCTTAGTTAATGCATGGAGTAGGCTATGAAACTAGACAAGATTTTTTGTTTTATGTTTTTGTATTTTTGGTTTTTGGGACGGTGCACAAAACACACCTTTTTCCCAGAAGATAACTAATCAAATCCTTCGATTAAATTATGCGCAGAGAACCTGTGCGAAGCGGAAACAAGAGATTGTGTTGTATACTGTCACTTTCAATTCAACATCGATTGCGACAACCTTGTTGTCACTTTTGAATGTTCTAAGCTTTCATGACCAGTCCCGATAAACTATGATTTTAATGTTCTCGTGGCAAGAACAATATCTCAAGTGAAGTTATGAACGCAATTTTTGCAATTGCGTAGAGAAGGCTATTCGTCTATAGTTTTCAAAGATCGTTTCACTGAATGTTCAATATGACCAGCCTGAATGTCGTCTCTTGCAGAGGACAAATATTGAATGTTTCTCCGCTGGCCCCAGGGCGTAAAAATTCATACAAAGCCCTCATCATTTTCAAATTAGGAAATCCTGTGTAAAAGGTAATAAGGGAATCATTTTTTGAAATATTCTCGAAGCAAAACAATCGCCACTCGAGTGCTCTGAATTTTTTCTCAAGGTCCAGGGGCACCCAACGACCAATTTGTTGTAAAATGTATTATTATACCCCAGTTAATGAAAATAAATGTTATTAAGGCATTTTCAGGTGTTTTTCAGTGTTGCTGGGAAAACATTATCTGTTCCTTTTTCCCAGCAAGACACACAAGAAATTTCCCAGCCAGCTAGATAACATTGGTTGGTTTCCCAGCCAGCTGATCAAATTTATTTCCCAGCCAGTAATTCCGCGCACTTTCAAATCCCTCGATCCAAAACGACCGAGCAAAAGCGACAAAACCGGGACAGAACAGGTTTTTTTTTCCGCAAGCGCAATCACTGCGACCAGCCGTCGTATCGTATGTTTGTGACTACTCTGTGGGAGAGGGAAGGGGTTCTTTTTTTTTTTTTTTTTTTTTTTTTGTTTTAGTCGTCCTCAGTCTTCAGAGTTTCTACAGCCAGCTCGGGTTGAAATGCTAGAAAAAGTCAGTAATTCCCAGGCAAAACTTCTATCAATAACAAAATTTCCCAGCCAGCTAATCGAAACACCTGTATTTTTGCCAGCCAGCAAGATTCCTCTGGGGAACAGATAATGTGAGGAACAGATTCGTTGGGTGCCCCTGAAGGTCAGAGATTTTCTTCTTCAACGGGGAAACCTGTGAGTGAATGAAGGCATCCTTTCTAGAGATTTTCCCCAGCCATCGCTTTGGTATTTCACGCAGGGTGATGACGAAGGAGTACAGCTCATAACATTCATAATCCTCTTTTCTTTTGGTGTAAATTATGTCCGGATCAGGATCTATCCCCACTTTTCACGTATTTATCCACCCCGCAAAGCGCATTGTTTTAAAAAGGGTAACTGATAAAGCTTGAAAAACATCAACTGTTAAACTACTATCAAAAATCAAAGCCTTGTGATTACCGTTTTACAAGCAAAGGTTTCGTTTTAAGTTTAAGGGAATCCCCAAGACACCGCATCGCGCAACCAAAACCGCAACTCTTCATTCGAATTCTTCAGCGAAGAAGGATTTAGCCCAGCTAACGAGGCTCCGGGAATGTCATCTTCGGTAAGAATAACACTGATTCATTTACTGCACTACTTGAGGACGCTATTTTAGGAGGATTTAGCTCTGATAAGACCGGAGTATCGTATAACATAAATCTGCTGCCAGCCCCGCTACTAAAATTGAGTAAGGCCTACCAAACCTCGCTTTCATGTATTAGAACCTAGGTCGTTCCGCGTGTCCGCCATTTTTGAATACGGTGTACACAAACAACTGAAAAATGAAATGAAATGAAATGAAATGAATCATATATGAACTGCGGATATGAAATGAAATCAAGTGAAGCTATGATCTTCGCAGTTATGAACGCAATTTTTGAAAAATTCAGGACTTCAACGGGGTTTGAACACTTGACCTCGCGATTCCGGTGCGACGCTCTAACCAACTGAGCTATGAAGCCACTGACGTTGGGAGCTGGTCATTTGTGGTTTCTAATGATCCCTAGGATGCAAATGGAAGATTTGCTTCAGTTGCCATGAGATGCGAACAATGCCGGCCGTTTGTCACAGAAGTTATGGCTGATTCTGACGGTTTGAATCGGTTTGAGACGGTTTACTGTCGATACTATCTTGCCAAGTCAATTCATTAAAGGTATGTAATTGATTTACTTCTATAACCTAAGTTATTTCAATGACAAGTGATACTTTAAAACTTTAAATCTCTGAATTACAATTAAATCTCTGAATTACAATTGAAAGGCTATGTTAAAGCACAATTAGCGTAAGGGTCGAGCGTTAAGCCGGTCGAGCTTAACTTGCGTTCTCCAATTCATTGAGCGAAATTTTCCCCTGAGAAAAAAAAGCTCAAACGAGATTATTTGTGGACTTTATGAAACTGCCAACATTTCAAAACGAAGGTTTTGACTTCACCTGTTCTGTTGAAACCGTAATTTTGTTAGTTGTTTCAGCGTAAGCGGAATATACATCCTTGAGTTTTTATGCGTTTGGGAATTGAAAATAAAATACACCGTTGTGCGAAACCCATATTACTTACCTCTTTCTTGTCAGGCTACGCTGCAAAAATCTTGTTGTACCAAGAATTGCACGTCTTAATTGAAAGTTTCTAAATGTTCTACATTTGATTTGTCTGATCTCGCCTTAAACTTGCAGGGTAGTGCATTTCTCAACTTTTAACATCGCCCTTTCAGCCAGAGATCTGCTTCCATTTGGTAAGTACTGGATTACTGATCATACTTTTATTTTGAACATCACCTCTGGTGCTTTCACTTTGCATAGTAAAATGCTTTTGAAATCATGAACTTTTCCAATCATCCGCGATTCCTTTGTGGCAGAGATAATTGGTTAACGAATTCTTTATGGCAGCACTGTTTATCCGCTTTGTTGTAAGTTCATTGTATAGTGTACCAGACGTATATCACTACAATACAGAACGTTAAAGTGCAAGCTTTTCAGTGCTACCTAAATAAATGTGGTTTTGTTTTGAACCAGTTGCGTAATTTTAGTTTGAAAATACAACACCACGATTTGTTTACATAATTGATAATTGACATTCGAAACCACTTGCGTTCGAGCTTCCTTCACGTGCGAGCGTTCTTCAGCCCGAAGGTTGTACTTTTCATATTTGGACAGCAACATTCTTTGCCTTGTACATTATTTTTGGAAAGTTCACATCATTTCCAAGAATTTTTATTGCTCAAAAAAGTGAAGGTGATGCCAAAAAACTTAAGCTAGACTGCTGGGGTGTGGAAAGAGCAAAGCTATTGAAATGTCCTGTTAGATGATGTTGGAACATGTACCACTGTAGCAAAAATATGTTCGTTCTGAATTTTCTTGTACCGGAAACAGTCATATATTATTTGTTAACGTTAACTTCTTTGCTTTGCTCATTAATCCTGGAGTTATGTCTGGTTTACGTTGGCTCCTCAGCATTTCACCTAAACGAGTTAGCAGCTTATCTACCAGGATGAAATACTCCGCGCCAAGTTTTGTGCAAATATTAGAGTCCTGCCTTCCCTGTCATTATTTTGAAATTTCCTGCGGACAAACCCTTAAAAAAATGTACTAAATTTAAAGCTTATAGGTCTAATCTCCAGTTGTTCACATTCCTCTTTACAATGTATATCTATGACTATCATAAAAGGCATACTTGTTTTGCTTAATTGAACCACAAAACAGGTTGATTTCCTCCTCCTAATAATTCACTTATCCATGATTTTTGTTTTCCATCACAGGGGCCACTTTTATAAGATGAATACTCTTCACTGTCTAGATTATGGATAAATTCTAAGACAAAGCAATGGTTTCTGGTGGAAGTTTATGACTATATTGGCGTCTTATTTTTGGAAGTACTGCTCCTGGACCATACATCTTACTATAAAGTCCAGCTTTTGTTAATTCGTAGTCTGTTTATGATACTTCCTCTCCTTGACTGTTAGTAAACCTGAACATTTGCTTAATTTCCTTATTTGTGTATTGCTGTAGCACACAGCTCAACAGTTCAACCCGTTTGGGACTTCCAGGCCTCTCTCTGGAGTAGCTGAGAGCTAAGCCCTCCATGATGTTAGCATTTGCATTCACTTTTTCCTGAATGGAATTTGAAAGAAGTGAAGACAATGGCTTGCTCCTTTTACGTTTTACTTCTAGTAAGAAACACCTCCTAGAGAGTAAGGCTCGCATGTTTACAATGATGTTTCCAAAACATTGCTAAAGCCAGTATTCGTGCAAAGTACTGATCAAGGTGAAAAATATTGTGATCTTATTTTTTTATTATCAAAGGTAAAGGAAAAATGTCCTGACATTGAATTAGTCAGTAATAATTACCGACTCTGATCTGATTATTAGAAGGCAAAAAGAGTACTCTTTATAGCCTGGATTAGTTTTCTATTTTAGGGAATAACGCATAAAGTACAAACTCACATATAAGAACCTAGTACAGGCTGAAATTTGGCATTTTAAAAATACCCAGAAATATAAGAACCTGCTCAGCCTGGCAAAGAAAAAGAGGTTCTTTTACAAAAAAATCACCCTCGAGAAAACTCCTGTTATTGTGTATATGTTTTCTTTGACTGACATTTTATTGGATTTTCTCTAGAAATATGTTTTCCATAAAGCTACAGTGCAATATTGTCTAAATATCTTATGAAATAAAATATAGAAATTTATTGTTGTTCCTCTGAGAAATAAGAACCTATTTAGAAACTACATGTAATCAGGCTAAATTATGAAAAATTAGCTTAAAATATTAGAACCTGCTCAGCCTGACCTCGAAAATTCTAGGTTCTTATGTGTGGGTCTTTACTATATTTTGTAGGGTTACCGGTAGTAACTTTTACCCTGTTATACAAGCATGACAGCATGCCATGTTTTCAGTTTCGCGGGCTTGGGAGATCCTTGAATTGTGTTTATCTTTTCATTATCAATCCAAATAAACTGAAAAACCAACTAGTAAGGTAGAATATGTATAGTAGAATTTTACCATGTGAGTAAAAAGAAGGAAAGTTTACCCCATCAAATTGGCCTTCAAGAATTTCCTGGCAGATCTCTTCATTTGAGGCACCCATGTTTTCAACTTCTGTTTTAAGTTCAGCCACGTTTTGCATTGCGCAGTTATAAAGTTTGTTTCAAATCCTCCGCTGAGTTCGCTTTGACGTCAGTTCATATGACACTGGGGCACAACCAACTTGATTTTGAATAGAATTGTTTGCAGACAGGGGCTGTGGAACACTTTTGTTTACACTGGGTGACAGCCTGTGCAACCTTACATAACATGCACCACAGTACCTTAAACTGCTTATGAGGGCGACACAGCCAAACTTTTTTTCCAAAAAAAGTTTTCTCAGCTTCAGGAAACAAATAATCTACTGACTTTGGCAGTGACTTTAAATGTTTTAGCTTGTACATAACAGGGGAGTTGTGCATTTGGACGCTGAACATCTGAGGCGGATAGTGGTATTTCTACAATGCTTGACGTTTTTCCTTTACCATCATTTATGGGATGAGATTCTTCCTTCCTTGTAGGGTTTTTACAAATACTACAAGTAAGTACTGATGAAGACATTGTTTACAATCTCTGAGGCTCAGCTGGGACTAGTTTCTTTTTTTTTTTTTTTTCAATTCTTCACAAAGATCAAACCCTCAACAGAGGCGGATCCAGGGGAGGGGTTGAGGGGATTGCAACGCCCCCTTTGAGTAGCATTTGCTTGATTCTTCCTAAAATAATAAAGAAAATTGTTTTTTTACGAAGTTGATTCACTTCCACCGTTCGACTGCTTGTCGAACATGCGGTGCAATTCGTAAACAAAGTACGTTTTCCATCGCTCCGCCATCTTGAAGAGAAATTCATTTCTTTCCAATATAAACATTTTGCAGGTTCAGCGCAATCAAGGCCTGAAGAATCCGCGAGTAATGAAGGTATTCACGAAGGTAAGCAGAAATAAAATTGCCATTGACATTAAACTGAGACATACATTAAAATTGATCAAGATATTAATTAATACTTCACTAAGTGAACTGTAATCATGAACACAGAAAGCAGTTGTTCTGCTCCTCCTAACAAGCTACCAAAACTCAGCATCTCAGACAATCAAGCTGGAGTGTCCGAGATCGAAGGTACAATATTCTTATTTTTATTTATCTGAATGGTGAACTTATTTTGCTGACCCAATCGACCAGTATTAGGAAAGAGTAAATTCAAATGATTCAAATGTCTGGAGAATTCCAACTAAGACTGACTGGTATTATTTTCGTTTTGTACACAGCTTTGCCTGATGAAGCATTGGTCGAGGTGTTTAAAAACTTCTGCCTTAAAGAAATTCTTAAAACATTGTTCCTGGTCTCAAGAAGGTGGAGGCATATTGTAAACGATAATAACATTCTGTGGAGTTGCCTCCTTCTTGATGAGTGGCACATAGATATTTAAGTGAAGAACACTATATTAACATCATGTCACACTTCCAGTGGGTTCAGGTCCTTTTCGCTGATGAAAAGGATCAAGACCTGCACCAGATCGACGAGGTCTGAAGAGCGCTTTTCAGATCTCGCTGTCATTGCTATGCATTACCCTGAGAGATTCGAGGTAGACGAGATATGCGAGGCCTTTGTAAAAGCTCATCCTAGAAGATTCTTTCAGGATACGTTGTTTGATTAACGCGGAGATATGTAGAGAAACAACAAATAACTATTGTTGATACTGCTATCCTTTTTATTTTTGGGTTTCTGGCTGAGAAATAAAATAAACTCCAGATTTTATAGCATGCCTTCGCAACGCTTTTCAAGTCTCAGGAATGCTGGAAATAGCGTTTTAATTAGAGGGAAAAATCGGAAACATCTTTTTTTGGGGGGGGAGGGGGGGCATGGCTCCGGACCCCCTTAAGAGATCGCGCCAGAGGAACGGGGCCACACCATTGGTGATGAAGGTTACGTCAATAGTCTGCAACCCCCCCTTTCAGAAATTCCTGGATCCGCCCCTGCTCAATAACTCTTTTTTTTAACTTTGATATAAGCTAGACTTAACTCTAGTGAATTGGAAAATGAAACATTTGTGGCAAATTTTATGATAAATTCAACTCAACAATCGAAATTGAAAGTTGGCAATTGAAGCTAAGCTGAACACAATTTTAATGTGTAATTTTAAAGGGGGAACTGAAAAGGAAACACTTAAACACTGGGGGTCTCACGAACCTTTTTACGGTAGAAGTGTGCGGGAGATAAGCTGAAAATCAACTCTAAAGGAACCTACCCACGAATACTCAATACCTTTCAAAAAAAGGAAAGGACAAAATTACCTTTTGCAAGGTCTAGCGATAGAGTACACCGAGCTGTAACGACAACAGCAGTCCGATAACGATCTGTAGGAAACCTCACTGAACCGTAACGCAAGTGACAGAAGCTGCTTCCACATCAACTTGGGTACCTCTAACTCGAATATCAGATCACCGATCACAGACAAGGCAATGGCAAAAGAACTGTTCACACTATTTTTATAGAAGTATAATAAGAATTCATCCTAAGTTTGCAATCTCAAGATAGTCCAAAAGCAAGTCTTGACACACTAATTCCAGACTGGATCTCTTAGCAGAGTCGGAGAACTCGAAATCTTACGGCAGACAGATCTTTTCGAACAATTTGCCTACAGGTTATAACCTTGCAAAGAAGGTTAAACTAAATACGATAAATTCACCGCTTCAAAACGTTTTTCAAAGCTTTACAGATCTTTCCGAAGTGACTGAATGAAATACCTGTGTAAAATGGTTGGCTAATCGCTTGCACTCAACACAACTTCTATGTGCTCTTCCACCGCGACACAATGGCCGACGGTACAAGTCCTGATCTGAAAGTAAGATGCGCGCAAGCTCTTATGGGATTTTTGGCCGCTGGCGTGCTTTATTGCTCGATGTTAAAAAAAAATCTCGTCTTAATCGTTCATACGAAAAAGCGTTTCCCGGTTCTAGTAGTCGTATTGATTCTGCGAGTGTTTCACGCCGTGGAATGGAATGTGCCGAAAGAGAGTCTCATGATATACAGATTGGAGCAAACCAATGTCAAAGTTCCGTCGAAGAAGTGTCAGCTGCTCGCAGTATTGGAGTGAGAGCTCCCATAAATAGTGTTCTTGATCCTTTCATGTTAAGTACGGGCGAGGAGTCCACAACCTTTCAGAATTATTCCTTCGATTTACTAGAACAAATAAATGAATTGAAGGAACAGCTACGCCAAAGTGAGGTAGAAAATCAGCAACTCAAAGCTGAGCTTGGAAGGCATCTGTTTCTTGAGGACAGAGAGAAACGTACGCGTAGTGGCAAACTTCTTTCACTTCCCAGAGCATCTGCCAGTGATGAGAGTAGATGTTTTGGGGCTAGTGCATCATCCAAATGTGTGAGCAGCACGGGAAGACTTCTTGGTGGAGCAGCTTCTCTTCAAGGCAAGCCAGGTATGTGACCAATGCATGTATTTTGATACTGCAGTTTGACATTTCGGGTCCCTAAATCATTCTTATTACTCCTTTTTCTTTCTTTGCTTTGCGTTGTTTTGTTTCGTTTCGTGATGGTCAAAATTGCTGGATCTGCATTGGTTCATACCGGAGGCGGCAGGTACAAAACGCAGGTCACAGGTCACAGGTCACAGGGCAGAGGGAACAGGTCACAGGTCATTATTTAACCTATACAGAAAGTATCCTAAACATTCATAAAAGCTAACCCTAGGCCTTATTAGTCCTAATTAGGCCTAAAGAAAAGTATCCTTATTCTAAACATTCATAAACGATAATTTTAGGCCTAATTGGGCCTAAAGAAAAGTTTTTAGGCCTAAGGTTAGCTTTTATGAATGTTCAGGATACTTCCTGTATAGGTAAAACAATGACCTGTGACCTGTGACCTGCGTTTTGTACCTGCCGATACCACAGGGTTCTTTCCACCCGTAGGGCTGACACATGTTCCAAATTTTTAAGGGTCCTAAAGAACCTGTGCCCCTTAAAGTACTATTGTGACCAAAGTATCAATTCTTCTTTTTCAGTACATGTAACTAAACACAACTGACTCTCGTTTCAAGTCTTGATTTGAAAAAGATTTCTGTTTATTTCAACTGCAATTTCCCTATTTAATGGTCCATCATTACTAACTTCAAACTCATGAGAGAGCTGGATCAAGGAGAAAAGTGACATCAGACTAACTCACTTAAGAATGCGGTGCTGTACTCTGCTGAATTATATTAATATGCAGCACTGGAGTCTCTGGCTCTCAGACTTTTAAACGCGTGTTTCGCATATATAACAAGCTGCATTTACATGCTGAAATGTTAAAGTAGTGAGTAAATGACGTCACTTTTCCCTAGATCCAACCCCCTGAGGTCCAATTGCTCAGTTTTGAGCATGTGTAATTGTGGACTGTGAAATACAAAACACATACTCACAAAGAAAACAGCCTTTAACCCTTTAAGGCCCAAGGGGGCCCCCATTGACCGGTTAAATTGTCTGGTGTTGGATGCAGTAAAATATACAAGTGGTACTTAGACAAAAATCGAGGCTCAAAATTTTGCCAGTGAGATGGTTAAGCAAACATGAGTTTAAGATCTGAAGAAAAAAGGAAGTGATTTCTTTATCCTTATTGCACTTTAAAGTAATTGCAAAACTTGCTATGGGGATTGTACATGATTATTGTTACAACTCATCTCTGTTGTGTATTATTTTGACAGGTTTTAACTTGCAAGCCAGGTTTATCAACATTTCCAACTCATTATCAGCTGACGAATTTAAACAGATGAAGAATCTGGCCAGGGGCAAAGTTGATGGTTTCAGACTTGCCAAGATGAAGGTGGGCTTTGAACTGTTGAAAGAGGTGGAAAGAGTCAGTGAACACCCGTGCACAGACATTGGAGAGCTGCTTAAAGGGATCCAGCGTATTGACCTCCTGGAGAAACTTGGATTACACTCTCCTGGGAGTAAAACC
The DNA here is from genome assembly GCF_036669925.1 of Montipora capricornis. Taxonomy (NCBI): domain Eukaryota; kingdom Metazoa; phylum Cnidaria; class Anthozoa; order Scleractinia; family Acroporidae; genus Montipora; species Montipora capricornis. The sequence goes on along the minus strand of NC_090888.1, from coordinate 11,925,227 downwards.
AGCGGTATGGACTGAATTCTCTGATCCATGGAGAAAAATAGATTTTTTTCATGATGAATTAATTTCTAATGGTGTGGTTGTAATGGCAGTTTATATATTGCTAGTGCAGATTCTAATGAGCTGCAGAAGATTATTCCATTTCTATAATAATTTGACCATGGGAAGGTCATTGCAAAAAACCTATCAGAAGGACAGAGAGAGTATCCCCATACAATTCCACATAAGAAATTTGAAAGCATTCTTAAAACTCATCCCACCCCGGACCCAACCTTTTACAAAGATCAAAGACATTCCGTTTGCTTGCACAAAGGCAAACCAACAAGGAATGCATGATCAAGCCCCAAGAACATCAGAGTGGGAGGCTACTGAGGACCAAGCAAACTAGTATTCCTTGGAGGATACTACTTGTGAGGTGCTGCAATCATCCCACTTCTTTGTAGCAGCTCCGGAAATGTTACGAACAGCAAATTTTAAAGTTGCCACATGTTCAACGAGCTCCTGAGCACTCTCAAGGTGTTCCGTGGGTAAAACAAACAAATTACAATTACATGACCATTCCGACCTCGATAATGTTAGGATCTGAGTTCGTTTTCTTTTCCACACCATGTTCCAGTATTTTAGATGCTGTTCCTAAGCCACTGCTGCAATGTACATTGAATTGAAAAAATGTACATATTTGAAGTGCGGGCCATAAGCAAAACGGAAAGGTTATCCTCGCACTTAGCTGGACACAATGAAAAACAGACACCTGAAAAATTCAGGTAGCTTCAACAGGATTCAAACCCATGAGCTCTGCGGTGCTGCTGCAATGGTCTACCACTG
>NC_090888.1:11879405-11906905 GCF_036669925.1 Montipora capricornis | reverse complement strand
CTCTCAGCCGGGAGAGTAGAGAACCAATGAAGTCAATTCAGGTATGATATGAGTCTAGCCTGCAGATCAGGCGGACGCTCATCCTAGGTCCAACCTTCTTAATGGGACGCCACTTTGAAAGCACAGTGCTGGTTCCCCTTTTCCTTTCCCCAGCACCATTTCATGCTGTCCTCCTCTCCCTGACTGCTATTTTTTGACACGTCCCATTCCTCTGTTAGTCTCTTTATCCAAAATGTTGGCCGATAATTCTTAACAAAAAATGCCTCACCTATTCGTCTGGTAGTTGTTTTGTAGTGTGGGAAGTGTTTTTGATTCTGGGATGAGGTTTGGATTCTGGGATGTGTTTTGGATTCTGGGAAGTGTTTCGGATTCTGGGAAGTGTTTTGGCATTCTAGGAAGTGTTTTGGCATTCTGGGAAGTGTTTTGGATTCTGGGAAGTGTTTTGTCCATATGGGCCACCGTACAAATCCCAGACAAATGAGTGGAATGCAAGTGCTGTCACCGATGTGCCAACATATAAGTACTTATTAAGTTATTGGTTTGTTTAATTACATTGTGAAGAGCAATAATTGTCATTTAATCCATTCATCCCTGAAGCGGGCCATGTACATTGATGTACATTGATGAATTGTTTGGCATTGGACGGAGTAAAATCTATAAGTGTAGGGAAGGGTTAAGTAAGTAAAAAAAGTAAAGTCTGTTTATAAGCCAAGTGGTCCATCAGAGCCGGAGCTTATCCCGGTTTCTGTGGCATGAAGCGACTAGGAGCATTTTTACTCCCCCTTGGTCCATCGCAGGGTTACCCCCAGCATTTCGTTGGTACCCATTTATGCACCTGGGTGGAGAGAGGCACCGAGGGAGTTATTATAAGTGTCTTGCCCAAGAACACGACACAATGTCCCCGACCAGGACCCGAACCTGGACCACTCGATGCGGAGTCAAGCACACTAACTATGAAGCCACTGCGCCTCCCCCAAAAAGGGTTAAGTCGATAAATACCAAAGGTTTTTTTAATTGTAATCTTTAGGTGGATTTGAAAAGCATTGCAGATGGTTTTGGATATTCTTACTACAAGAACCATTTGCCAAAGTTGGGTCAGAAGCCTGAATCACTTATCATTCGACCATCGACCCAGCCAGCTTTGTCTTCAGCTGATAGGGCGGCAATGTTTGAGATTGGTGAAAGAGTTCGTGTTTTGTTAAGTGGTGCTACTTTGAAGGACATGCAGGAAGGTCATGGAGGATGGAATGATCAGATGGAAGAGGTTAGATATTAAAATTAATAATGTAACAACTCGTACCGTAGTTTGCAAAATTTGGCAGTTCGTTTTATCTTGCAATTTGTCGTTCAAGTTTGTTGCAACACAAGTTCCACACAAAAATATTCAATTGCCTGGCCCCAGTTGTTCAAAAGGTGGATATTGGTATCCACCGGATAAATTATTATCTGCTGGATAGCGCAATCAGTTTCTCTATGACTTATCCAGTGGAAAGTGATTTAGCATGTGGATAGTGGATAGCACTACCCATCATTTGAACAGCTGGGCCCTGGTGTACCTTAGGACAGACTTTTTTTGTAAATAAATTGCTGGACGGTTTAATTATTGCAACAGTTGCTATACATGTAAGTTTGCAACTCTGGAACCAATTTCCAAAACATTATGCAGTGTAACATTTCCTTAAACTTAATTCTATTGCAATTTTTGTGGTAATGCTGAAAAATGTTTCTGTGATTGCATGTGAGGTCCCTCATTTGACCATCTGGAACTAGAAGATTGGGTCATACATGTATAATATAAACACCAACGGAATACCAAGTGCACTTTCACGCGAAAACATGATATCTTCACACGTAAAGATAACATGTTATCTTCACACGTGAAAAGATAGCTCTTGCTATGGTTACATATACCGGGTAAAACACGCCTTTCAATGCCTTTTGTGAAATGATTTAGTATTTCATGTTTAATGTAAAACAAAAAATAATTTATTACAAGGCTGCTTGGAGAAACGAAATTTCTCTTCTCGTCTCCTCCTGAAAAAATATTTTTCAACACTCGAAGAGTAATTTTATATCTTGGCACGGCCATGTAGTATCCTCTATTTCTTTCTGATTTTTATAAATTTCAGGTGATTGGCTTGGTTGGAACTGTTCACAGAATTACAGAGCGTGGTGATGTTAGAGTACAGTACCCTGGTTTTGCAAACAGGTGGACGTTTCATCCTGCAGCTCTCACAAAGGTATTTTGGTGCAAACAGAGGTTTTTCAGTATTAATACATTTTAATACATTTCCAGAGTTTTTGATTGATTTTGCCAACAGTGCAGCCATATGAATTCCTTTACAATGTTAAATTATGTGGTTTTGGTTGCCATGCTGTGTATGATCACAGTAACAACTTGGGGGCAATTAACTAGTGATCAGAAGCAAACGTAGCCAACTATCTGCTTACTGTTATTGTGTTTTAAGATCCTTCTCAAAAAAAAAAAAACAAAAACGTTTCAATCTTCTAGTTTTTAAAGATTTTAGAAAACCTTCAAAGGTCTTGTGACGTTTTCTATTTGACAAGTAACTTGTTGTAGTGTGTTATATAAAGTTTGTCCCCTTTCAGATTGATGAATTTCATGTGAATGACAGAGTGCATGTAATGAAGGACAAAGAACTGGTCAAAAAACTCCAGCGTGGGCATGGCGAGTGGACAAATGAGATGACTGTGGTAATTTTCAAAGATTTTATTTTCATTTTGGTACAGTTTTAAGCCAGTGAGTTGTGTGACACGATAAATTTTATATATAGAATGATGTGTTCTGACTAACACCAGAGAATTTTACTCGTCATTGCTCAGGGCTCCAGTGGTTCAGGAGTCAATGGATTAACCTCTAAATCACTCCAAAGTCATGTCCCCTTTCAACCATTGATTCCTTAAGGAGTGAGACGTAATAGATTGTACTCTGTCAAACGCCCTGCGATTTTACATATCAGTGGAGGTGGTAATGGGTTATGAAGGATGATTAACTATGCGTATGTACATGTACACTCAGCAACACATACTTGATGAAGCAAAAAGTAAGTGTATGTTGTGTACCAAGGAGGTAATCACTTATTTTGTGAGTGTCTCTAAGCTAGCAAAGGCAATGAACACATAGTTTGTTTTAAAGCTGAATGAAAGATGTATGTTTGGGAGGTCTGGGGGCCATTATAAATTTGCTAGTCCGTGGAGAGTAACAGTCTCTATTGGGTGGCATTTCACGAGGAGCAGCAGAAAATACAGATGACCAAAGAAAAGAATTTTGAGCAGAAAACTGTTCGCTTTCGATGCATAAAAGTTTATGAAGGTTTTCAAGGCTGATGCCTAAGAAAATTTTAAAGGGGCCCTCAGAGCTAAACGCTGATAACTTAGGAGCCCAACATATGAAGTGAAAGGCGTTGCTGTGAAAAATTAAGGAGCCCAGAGCTATTCTTTGGGAGCCCCAGGCTACCGGGCTCCTGTTAGGCAACAGCCTTGGTTTTGTTGGTATTATATATGTTTAGCTTCTTACATGTGGTGCATGGCACACAGGGAAATGATCATTGCTTTTGGATCTCCTTTTGCAAGATAAGGTGTAGTTAAGTCTTTAATTTTTATTAGGATCAATGACTCTAAATTCCTATTTTAATTAGTTCGTTTTGTTGTGAAAAAGGTTCTTGACTCATTCATCGTGGTAAAGTATGATTATTTAACAATTATTCGGCAAAGGCGAATAATTTTTTTAGTATAAATACAAAGGTGATCATTTCAAAAAAGAGAAAAAAAGAACACTTCAACGCGAAATCATCTTCACTTACAGTTGCAAAACGACTACTGGCAGCCATTTTGTCTGTCGAAGTGATTATCGGCTGATAATCCGAGATAGCGAGCCAATGAGAGCGCGCGATTTTGTATAATCACCTGTGTATTTATACTAAATTCCTGTTTGTCCTCTGTGATTATCACTCACAGCAGCCTGCTCAAAAGGTGACATGTATAATTACTAACTAGTTAACCTTATGGCTTGATGAAAACTTGTTAGTATGCAGTCGATTAGCACCGTGATCTTCTGGTACATCAAAATTAAGTGGCAACATTGTGAGACAAACAAGGGCACTGGAGTGTAAAGTTAACCTCATGGCTCAGGCTTGTTCATTCACTTCTTCAGGCCTTAGACAAAGTTGGTCAAGTCTTGAAGATTTATTCTGATGGTGACGTCCGAGTTTCAGTAGCAGGACATCACTGGACGTTTAATCCTGCAGTGCTTGTGAAACAATCATCTCCTGCTGCTGCAAAGGGAGGTCAGTTAAATCCACCTCAAAGCCAGCAAGCCACAGCATGCAATGAGTTGCAGGGAATCTTGCAGCCCTCTTCATCTACTACCTCATACTATGCATTGCAGCGGCAGCAACATGGTTATTCGGCTTTGGAGGAAAACAGAAACACTCACCAGCCCCAGAGAGAAATAGGTACTGTAGTACTCTCTGTGATTTGAGCACAGCCTGCTTTTGATTAGAAAAAAAAAAGAAAGAAAAAGATGGCAAAGAAGACTCAGTCTGTCAAGTATGACACGCAAAAAAAAAATGGACTCGAAAATCTGTGAATCAAATGAACCTACATTTAGTTCAGTTGCCTCACTCTAATGGCGTAGTTCTGCAAAGTCTCTCGTAACTCAGCGGTAAATTATATAAAGTAGTTATTAGAAGGCCATATCTTCATCTCCTGTGAGGGATAGCAGTTTACTTTTTTCAAATTTTCATGTAGTTGTCACTAATGTACATCTAGTGTTTAGGACCATTTCGTTGCCTAAATACTGAAAAGTCATTTTGCTAATAGATATATGGTAGAAGATCCTTGAAGCCAAAGCCACCAAATGAGACGAGAGAAATGTTTTGTTTTTGTCATGTGCCATTAACATGTACCCTGCAGGGTTTGAGCTAGGATTTGATCACTGGGGAACAGTTTGTGAGGGACATTTTCTTTTTTAGGGCATAGTTAATCGAGGGACTGGTTATGAAACTTTCAAAAGCGAGAACAATGTTGTTGTAATCGATGTTGAATTGACCGTGACCCTGCACAATCTTTTGTTTTCGCTTTGCACGGGTTCGCAAATTAGTTGCGCATAATTTAATCGAAGGATTTGATTGGTTATCTTCTCGAAAAAGGTGTGTTTTGTGCAGGGTCAAGGCCAAAAATACGGACAAAAACATGAAACAAAGGAACTTGTCCAGTTTCATAACCATCTCCGTGCATTAACTATGTTTAGGGGGACCGTCAATTTTTTTCAGTTTTCTTACGTTCAAACAAAGAAACAGGCAAAACGACAAAAAACAATTTTAACCTGTTACTTGTAATTAAAAAATTAATTTACAAACAGGAAAGTTAAGAAAAATGGTGTGAATCGCTTGCGATTGGTCATTGTTGTCTAAAAGCACTACGCAGTGACGGTGTTGCTGAGTGTAAGCCCCATAGTTTCTTAATAACAGCATCCACGTATTCTTTACAGTCTCTGTGTCTTAGAAGAGTCGAGGGTTCTAAAATTTCTACACCCCAACCTTTTTCCGATGCAAAGGGCTTTGTGTTCTTAGATTTCCAACAAAAACAACAGAACATCGCCTCTTTTTCATAGCGCAACTACGTGTCATCTCGCAACCAAGTTTTCTGGAAAGGTGTTGCTTTCCTTTGACCCTCGTCTGTTTCTTCCTCATAAAGACACTGTTCTTCTTCTGTATTTTTTTCTCGGATCAATCTGGCTTCCATTTGAAGCGAAAAAGCGATCTATTGTACTAATACGTTTTCGCCGTGACATTTTAATTCCCAGATGCGTGCATTACGCTTGGTGAAAAGTGACTTTAAATGAACTTAAAACACACGATAAAATTCCTCCTACGGGCTGTGTACAAAATTGAAATGAAATCATGATCTTAGGTGTATGACAGAGGTGATTTCAGTGTGATTTTACAGCAATTTGTTCATTGCCATAATCAGATTTGTTGTGCGTTAATTTGTACCCAAACTGCAGCTTATTGTCAGTAGCAACAGGTAATACATTGGATAAGCACACCTGGCTTATACACTGTCCATGGGCAAAAATGAAGTGTGGCTAATGTTGTAGCATTTTCTTTCGTGTCTTTGTAGATGAGTCATTGCGCTCCCTTTTGGATCATCTCCGGATCAACAGCTCAACGGATGTTGGATCCATGATCGTGAGTGAGGCAGGGCAAGGTCATGTTGATGAACTGAAAAGGATGTTTAAAGCACACCCAGACAAGGTACATATACAATTTAGCTTTTTTTGCAACTTGATGTTTTTTGTCCATAACATTACTGCGCCTTTCAATAACATGGGGACTCTTAAACTCAAAGGCCAACCGACAAATGCGTTTTTCGCTACCGTCAATCAAATGTTCGGCGGCTTCTCCCAGCTTCCGACTATATTGACTGAACTGGGCTCAACGATGTGATTTGATTACTGCGCACTCGACAGTAGTCGGAAGCTCGGAGGAGCCGCCGAACATTTGATTGACGGTAGCGAAAAACGCATTTGTCGGTTGACCTTTGAATTTAAGAGTCCGCATGTTATTGAAAGGCGCAGTAAGTGAAACGGCCATAACTGTATAATTAAAAGTTAAAAAGTTTTACAAACTCGGAGCTAAAAGTTAAAACTTATGAAATATTTCGTCCGTTTTTCAACCGGACTTCATCAGTCAATCATTGACTGATGAAGTCCGGTTGAAAAACGGACGAAATATTTCATAAGTTTTAACTTTTAGCTCCGAGTTTGTAAAATTTTTTTTAACTTTTATTATGCTTCCGGAGCAGGAAACAAATGTTTTTGATTGTGTATAATTAAAGTTGTCAAGCCCATCTTCAGGGGGCAAGTCATGGGATGCACGTCGTTTGTTACTGCAGATATTCTCGCTAAGTTTTTTATCCTTGCTTAACAGAACCTTTGGTGTCACACTTATATCTCGATCCACTTCGTTATTATTCTGCTAGTTTCTTTCTGCATAATTTGTCCTTTTAAATGCATGCTCATTTTGAATGTAGTTTCATGTCAGGCTTCAAGTGAAGTTCATGTAAAGTAGTTTTTCTATCTGGAATCCATGCAATGTTTCGCCTACAACATTCACTTGTAACTTTCATGTTGATTCCTGTCCAATTTGTTCATTGTTGTAACTAATATTTTCTTTGTCTCAATTTTAGGAACCATTACTATTTATAAAGCACTGAAAATCTTTGATGTAATGAATTTTATTATTTGCTTGTTTTAACAGGTAGACGTCGTTCGATCAGATAAGACAGCTCTGCAGATTGCCAGCCATCAGGGATTCACAAGTGTCGTGGAGCTTCTTGTTCAGATGGGCGCCAATGTCAATCTTCAGGTAGTATTAAAGATTCTACCACTTGTGATTTTCATTCATTAGTGTTTTCATATGATTGCATGTTTCCTTATTACAATAATTAATAACAATTGTTGGTGATAAGTTCACTTTATTGGATCAATCCAGCATCCACTGCAAAAAGGACAGAATTTCATACATCAAGTTACCCGAACAATATCGATTAATACATCTCAAATTTGTTTGAAGGGGACTTGTATGCCCAAGCCATTGCCGTTGAGCGTTATAATGATTGCATAAACCTGGTGGTCTGTTTTTGCAAGCAATGATTGCAAATGACTTGCAAAGATCAAGTAAGCAAGAAAGCAGAGCTGATATATGCTATCATATGTACATGCTCCTGGAGACTAGCGGCCGCCCCACATAAGTATTAATTGAGCCTGGGGAATGACTGCTGGCCAGCACGCACTGTCTGGAGGTTAACTTTGCCTAAATAAAATAATTTAGCCTCATTAAACCCGGCAGTCTGTTTTGGCAAGGATGGGCCACCTTTAGGAGGCAGTGCAGCCGGGTAGTTGGAGCGCTTGCCTTGATATCTGAAAATACCAGGTTCAATACCCGTTCTGACCACTCGTCGAATTTGTTCCTGGTAGTCCATGGTTCATTCTTAAAGGCCGGGACACACTAGGCGATAAGTCACAGGAACAAGTCGCCGCAACAATTCGCCTCGTGTGATACGGTTAATTTTGTGAAAATCATTGTTGCTGCGGCAGTATTTTGTCGCTGCGATCAGTTTTGCATGAATTCAAACCAGTTTGAATTTATGCGACTGATCGCAGCGACAAAATCAGCGAAAGCAGCGTTGTCGCACCGTGTGTATACCTCCGGCAACGCGTCGATTCGACAAAATACAAATGAACCAATGAGAGAGCGTCGTATGGTCCGCCATATTGAATTAGAAAACTTGTTCGCATTCCCCTTCATACGAGATCTTTTCCTGAGCACCGAACAGGCGTCGTGTCGCAGCGATTTGTTTTGCAAGTAGTACGCACCTAGCGACTTGGTGCGGAGACCTGTTGCTGCGACTTGTCGCCTGGTGTGTCTCGGCCTTAACAGTTGTTGCTGTTCTGTTCTATCGTTTCATTGATTGTGTTTCAATGGACCTGAAAAGCCCCTATGGGGGTTGCTCAATTAAGTATCACTTTGTATTTTGTATTTAACTTTGGCTTTCGTGAGCCAATCGCATCCCAGGACTAGATCAGTCTTGCCTCTGACTCATCGCTAGATCAATCTTGCTTATGTGCTGATCATTTTTTTTTTTAGGATAGTGAAGGAGACACTGCTTTGCATTATGCAGCCTTTGGGTAATTTTGATTGTTCAGTTGTTTTTTTTTTAATTACGGTGCCTACTATTGTTATTGCGCATACGTTCTGCGCATCTCTAGATATTCGGGTTTCCTATTGATGTTGCTTACTAATACAGTGATATTTTGCACAGTTTAAAACTATCCGGAGAAAGTACATCTTGGGATCCATAAAGAAAATTGGGGGTAACCATGCATTTTTGAGAGATAAGTAAGGTTTAATTTGAGAAAGAACCCCATACATTGCTTTGTATTTTAAAGCTTTTTACAAATATTACTCACCAATGGTCTTCGAAAAGTGTGTGGTTACCCCCAATTTTCTTTTTGGATTTCAGTAGCTCTTGTTAAAATCTACGTTTCCCGCATAATTATAAAACGGGGCAAAAATGCCTTTAAATTAGTACGCACCGCCCTTAATGCTTATTTGTGCACCCTAAGACACTACATTTTCTTTCAGTGTAAATACATTATTTGTGGACTCTTCTAGAGTGGTTTTCAATTGAGTGTCGAAAGTTATTAGTGAATTACTTTGGTTTTGCATTACTTCACTCAGTGATTGGTTCAAAGTTCTCGCGCCACTTTTTCAACCAATCAGAAGTAAAACTAAAACCAATTGTGGCTCGCGCGTGCACATTTTCCCGCGCTTTGTGTCGGCTACGTGTAATATTACTTCGAGTTTTGATTGGTTTACTAGATTGTCTCCGTCCTTTTTGATTGGCCAAAGTAATTACTTTGGGTTTGGTTTTACGACACTCACTTGAAAACCGCTCTAAGTGTGTGGAGATAGATTTTCGCTCGGTGTCGAAAAGGAAGCCTCCACAGACGGGGGCAAATAAGAGACTTGCTAAAATTGGATTTGATCATTATTGAAGTAAGATTTGTAACGTGTCAAGATTCTGTACACAAGCAAGTTTGTCAGGGTTGATCGATTTGAGCATTGTTTATTTTTCCAGAAACCAGCCATTAACAGCGGCGGCCCTGCTGAAGGGAGGTGCAGATGGAAACAAACGCAACAAGAACAAATGCTCCCCTTTGCATGTCGCTGTTAACAAAGGATACAGTGAAGTGGTCAAAACATTGCTGAGTTATTCATGCAATGCGAATGCGCAGGTATGTATGTGCTACAGTAAGGCTTTTCGTTTGTGTGGGAAGTAATTTCACACTCTTCCATCATTTTCGCATTACTATGCGTAGTGATTGCCTTAAAATATCGCGAACAATCTCGTCCCCAGAGTCCGCTACTCTGGCCACTTCCGAGACAGAAAGTCCGCAAATCACGAACTTCCAGCTTGTCTACGCACCCTCAAAAATTTGAAACAACGGTGGTTGTCAACAATTAAAGTAGCTGGATGTGAAAAATTTTCCATTGTCATTGAATTTGTTCTTTTAGCCGTTAACAGTTTACAGTACCTACACCAGATTATTTTTTCACCCAACGACGTGTCACTAGGTCCTTTCCCATAGCGTCCTTTGTTCGAATTAACAAGATTGTTCTTTCCAAAAACTAGTGTATAAATTTACTTTACTTTTATTTACCTGTTGTGACCAGATGGAAAAGACACAAGCTTGTGCGTGGACTCACTTTCAAAACGAGGCCAAATTTAAATTGTTTTTTTATCGTTGCATTCACTTGATTACTGAAAGAGCTCTATCTCTTGCAGGATTCGTATGGGGATACTGTTTTGCATGATGCGATTGCCAAAGACTTCTCCGAGATTGTTGAACTTCTTGTGAACTTCGATGGAGTGGATTTATCTGTGAAGAATAAACGAGGATTTAACTGTCTTCATCATGCGGCCCTAAAAGGAAACGCGAGGTTAGCACGAAGTTTGCAAAATTATATTTTAAAATGTTGGTAATTGTCAATCATCGGTTTCTACTGTTAAACACTGTAGCGGAACGTGTTCATATGTGACATCAAGTGTCGTGATTGGCTGATTTCTGTAGGTGAAACCGTCCGCCAGCTGTCGCTGGAAACATGATTAGAAGCCCAAAAAAGCAAAATTGTATGTGAGCTGTAAGTTTAACTTTAGAGCACGTACTACGTATACATTGAGGTTATGAAAGGAATGTCAGTAAAAGAAAAGACGAAATAATAGAAAAGTCTTGTAACGTGAAACTTCTTCCTTTTAAAAATGAAAGAGTTAAAAATGGTAGCCGAAATACGCCCGAAAAGCTTCGCGACACACACGGAGAAACAAATGCCTTGTTTGGAACCAGTCGGAAGTCGATGTCCTTCGTGCTGACCAAAAGGATTGCTGCCTCTTGGAACGATTACATAACCAAAGAAAAACACCTTTGAGAACCCTGTTCCCAAGTTCCCTGATAATAGACAGGATGCTCACGGATGCCGGCCGCGACAGCGAAAACTCATAAACTCTTGGCATGCGTTTTGAGTCACTTCTGTATAACCAAATTCAACGTTTTGAAGACCAGCAGGGATGGCGAAGTGGTGAGAGCACTCTTCTCCCACCAAAGTGGCCCGGGTTCGATTCGCATGTTGAGTTTGTTGGGTGTGTATCTGCTCTTATAGGTTTTTCTCCGGGTATTCCGGTTTTCTCTTCTCTTAAAAAAACAAGTTTTCGTTTTCTTCTTTTGTTCAACTTTCCAGTAACTTCGGATGGCTTATGAAGAAGTCAGAAAACTGAAAATGCAGCTTAGTTTATAAACGTGTACATGGAGAAGTCCCATCATATATTTTTGAAACTTAAGGTTAAATAGCCAAATGTATCAGTGGTGTAGCAACTCTCGTAACCTGCTATTGTTTGGTATTGTAAGCAGCCTCTATTGTTTTCATGTCGAAGTCATTGTTCCAATTGTTTAGTCTTTTGTTTTTGGCAGAAAACTATTAGACAGGGAAGTGTTAATTTTATTTGTCCTGAATCACGAGTGGGCTTGTGGAGGGTGACAACTCAAGTATGGAAGAGTTTGACATTAGATTTAAGAAGGCAGACTACAGCCTGAATTCTATTAACAAAAACAATGCAAAATTAATGATCTTTTGCTCGTGTTCTTATTATACCAGCTTTCTGATATCCATTCTTTTAGGTTCTTAAAATTTTAGATTGTCTTGTATTTTCTTTTACACTGATTCTCACAAAGGCGACAGGTTTGTCAGTGGTTCTGTTCTACACGTACTCTCCTCACTTATGTCCAGGGCCCGGTTGTTCGAACGCCGATTAACTTAATCCAGGATTAGCGTGAACTTTTGTTTCGTGTTTTCAACGTTTTGGTGAATTAGTTTCTTTTGCTTACTCTTGTTTTCACGATTGACTTCTTCTAATGTGAAGTTTTGCCGAATATCAGGGTTGAAGAGCATTTGGGAGTAAAGAAATAAACTCCTTGGTCAATATTTAATCTGGGATTAGTTTTAATCGGCTTAAGTGCAAGTGATTAGATTCAAGTGAACCCAATTTTGATATCCAACACGAAGTATCCCTCAAAGTCTAAGCATTTCCTACTTATTTCTAACAAGAAGATTAGTGTTATATTTATGTCAGGGTAAATGCGGCAGTTTATCTTAACTTGGGAATCAGCGTTTGGGGCACACTTTATGACGTCAATTGTCTGTATTCCGAGACACGAGTGATGTTGAAGTTGGGCGGAAGTGCAAGGGGACACTTCATGACGCTTATTGAAATCCGTGTGCATGTAATATTGTTTGCGCGCCGCGAGGGTATCTAAAGCCGTGATTTTATTTTTTTTCGCGACAGGGCGGTATCTTTGATAGTGGAAAAGTCTCCAGATCTATTAAACATTGTCAAAGAAGATGGATTTTCAGCTCTCCACTTGGCTTCATTAAATGGACATTTTGCCGTTGTCAATGCTCTTATTGAGGTACGTAACGATAGTGATTATTTCGCCAGTTTTGGCGCTCAATTTGTACCAAATATTGCAAAGTTTAACACATTCTGACAGAAACATCTCTAACTTTTTTGTTGAAAGTGGAGGTCGGTTTTTCATTTCGCAACTTGTGTGGCAACTCTTTGCGGCATCAGCCAACGAAAATATGCTTTTTGTTCTTACGTGATCATCACGTTAGTTATAAGGAAATCAAGAAACGATTATGGCTAGAGCGAGAATGCACGCCTTTTCCAAAACACAATAATATCATTGGTTAAAAGTGAAAAAACAATCGTGCTGCACGTGTGGCACGTGCGGTACTCTTCTTAACAACGACGTGAAATCACCAAGTTCGAGTTTTGACAAAAACTTGAGTAAACAAACGTGAACCTTTCACCCTGCGTTTGTACTCTGAAAGTTTTTTTTTAAACTACTCAGGCTGCTTTCTCAACTGCAAAGATTATTCTTTTTCAAAATCGTCACTTAAATCTTAGTGCTTCCACAAATTTTCCTGTTAAAGAAATACATGTTGTTATCGATGGTAACTCGGAAGCACTCGAGAAATAATCCGAATGCTCCTTTGTAGGAATCGACCTGCGACCTTCAGATTACCAGTTACTAAATCGTATCTTTTCGGTTACTCGAGGATACTCGGAAAAAAATCCGAATGCCCCTTTGTAGGAATCGACCTGCGACCTTTCGATTACTAGTTACTAAATCGCATCTTTTTGGTTATTCGGGGATACTCGGAAAAAATCCGAATGCTCCTTTGTAGGAATCGACCGCCGACCTTCCGATTACCAGTTACTAAATCGCATATTCTTGGTTACTCGGGGATACTCGGAAAAAATCCGAGTGCTCCTTGAAGGAGTGGAACCTACGCCGCCGAACTATAGAGACTCGTGGGAGGCCTCTTTTGAGTGATCCTCGACCAATTTCGCTGCTAACTGTCCAACGTTACTTGGGTTTTTCTTCTAAACAATTTTCAGGCTTATCCAGATATTGATGTCAACCTCCGAAACGTTCGGCAACAGACCCCGCTTCTCCTTGCTGTTGATAAAAGACACGTGACCATAACTAGGCTTCTCTTGCAAAACGGAGCACAGGTCAATTTACAGGATGACGTTGGCGATTCACCGCTTCATGTAGTCGTTATGTACCATTCAATGAAGTCTGCGGGGAGTAATGTATCGAGGAAAGAGGTAGGCTTCGATCAAAGAACTTTTTGGAAATCAAAGATGGCCGTTATAGCAAGCCCTGGCCATCTCTGAGCTCGCTTTAACAGTGCAATTGGTATCATCTGATGTTTATTTATGGTGGGGAAAGTGTCGGGTCAGTGATTGTTTTTATCCAAGCTTCATCTATGCTAAGGTGGAGTGTTTCACAAGCCTCCACCTAACGGACCAAAAACGGGTTTACCGGATTAGTTTAGAAGCCGTTTTGTTTCCTCCCCTCCCCCCTCCGGGGGTTTTCAAAGGTGATAAGTGCATATCTAGTAGAACACCTGAGTTAACCAATCACAACAGGCAAAAAGCACAATCCACTTGTGTGGTGTAACAATTGCTTCGTATTTCTGCTTCAGCTTCGTTGGGTGGTGCGTGTCTTTCGGAGCTGAAGCTGCTCGGTTCGATCCCCAGTTACTGCGGCCACAGTCATGAAACAATAAGAAAATATTTGCTAGGGCCTGGTTTTCACTAGCGACGCAAGCATATGACGAGGTAGTAAATACTCACTCAGTGATCTTGGTGTTTCAAGCAATCTGATTGGTTCGCTATCTCGGAGTATTTGAGCATTAGTATATACCAAAACAGTGAATAGCGTTGAACGCGCGCGCTGATTGGCTACTCAAACTCCGGATATCCACTGCTATTTACCTCCGAGCAATTCGCGCGGAATTTCCGCCCGAAAATGTTGTAATTTTTGCAGAAATAAATGAATGAAAATCATTTTTTGTGCTACACGATCTCACTGTTTTAGTATTTACTAAAACAACTATTCACCTCGGTGTTGGTGGCTAGCAGCCACCTCCACTTCGGTGAATAGTGGCAGAATATTTACCTCGCCGCTTCCAAGAATAATTGTTAATTATTTAACCGAGAAAACGGGGTTGATACAAGCATAAGCACAAGCGTTGTATGAAAACGAAACACAGCATAAGCACAGTGAAATGTGCTACGTGTGTCCAATTAAAGCGCTCGTTCCATATTCCCCGCGTCTGAGCATTTCAACAAAGCGGCGGAGGCCGGCGTTGCTGTTGATGCTTGTGTCGACGTTTTCACTTAGCATGAGTTATACTTATGCTTGCGTCGCTAGTGAAAGTGGGTTTGTTTGGGATACTAGAGCGATTTTCAATTAAGTGTCGAAAGCAATTAGCGAATTACTTTGGTTTATGATTACTTCACTCAGTGATTGGTTCAAACTTCTCGAGCCCCTTTTTCAACCAATCAGAAGTGAAACCAAAACCAATCGTGGCTCGCGCGTGCACATTTTCCCGCGCTTTGTGTCGACAACGTGTAATTACTTCGAGTTTTGATTGGTTTACTGGATTGTCTCCGTCCTGTTTGATTGGCCAAAGTAATTACTTTGGTTTTGGTTTTACGACACTCATTTGAAAATCTCTTTAACATGGTAGCGTTTATTAATTTTTTTTCGAACACCATCTTGGTCGCCTTAAAATCGTGTGCATCCGCTCTGTAGATGTGAATAGCTTCAAAGGGGGTGTGTCGCGAAATTTAGCCAAATTCAGTGGAAACTGGAGGGAACCAAATCAAGCGAAGCGTAAAAATAACTGCTTAAAACATTGAAGGAAGGTTTGAGTAGAACAGAAAAGTGAATGAAATGGATTGGGGTTGTTTTCGAAAACGTTTCACTTAACAGTCTTTTTTCAAATTTAATCTCCGTTGTTTGTTTGTCACGAGTCAGTAAAGTAATTTCTGGCTTACCGTTAAGTTTCATGACGAGTTGGGGCGAGTAATTGGTAAAACTACACAAAATCAACTGCAGTGCCAGTACACTAGTCCTTTACAACGGAGTATCAGAAAAATTTATTTTTTTTGGAAGGGGGGGAGTGGAGTGGTGGGGGGGGGGGGGGGGGTGCGGAGTGGTGACGGAAGGACGCAGCTTCGCAACCCACAGAGCTAATAACGTTGAATAAAGTGACTTTACCTTTCAGTTGCCTGCAACTGATCCAACATTTGTGATAACCAAGTTACTTGTGGATCATGGCGCAGACATCAGTCAAATGAACAAGGATAACAAGACACCGCTACAGCTGTGTAGAGATCAAAGACTGAGAGAAATTATGCTATCCAGATCCGACACTGAAGCAGAGTGAGTAAACCAACATTTCTGTTATCTTTATGTGGCGTCTCTGACTCATTTTGACTTCTGTTTTTCTCACTTGAGAAATTCGTGTGGCTCGTACATAAATTTCGCGGACAAATTCATTTTAAAAATGTTTACACCAGGTGGATCTTAACAGGAAAACATTTAATATTTTAGATGCACTTTAAATGTCTTATTATTTTTTTTTTCGAGTAGCCTATCAGGAATAAATTCTGAAGCAGCCACCCCACCCTCCCTGGATTTGACTGACTCGGCTCAGGCTACATCGTCGTCAAGCGTTACCAAGGAAACAGACGTAAAGTGTCGTTTGTGTGGTATTCCTGCTAATGCCAAATTTAACCCATGTGGTCACATGTTGGCTTGTTTGGAATGTGCTTCAATGTTAAGGAAGTGCTTTGTTTGCAAGGTAATGCATGTTTGCAAATTATATTTAAATAATAGAGAGAAACTTGAAACGGCAATCGTCAGTTTGCCGTTCACGTAAAATGGAGTGGAGCTTGTGACTTTTACGTCGCGTGACCCACTGCAACTCGGAATGGACTCTGTTAATCTCGAGTTTTTAGTTAACAAAAAACGACAACAAAAACTCAAAGTCTCTTTTAAACATTGTTTGTTGAAAAAGACTCTATAAAATGAAAATCCTTAGCCGCCAAATTGTGTGAGTCAACAGAGAATCAACGTGAGTTCATGAAGAAAATTGTGGTAAGGAGTCAGTTATGAACGATCTATAACCATGAAACCTAAGTTTTCCTTGTTTGACTTCCCGGAAATGGTTTTAGGGTTCTTGTTTGCCACAATCAACTTGTTTTGTAGAAGAAAAACGAGAAGAAATTTTCAGGTATACGGCAAACGCGAAAATGCCTACTTTCACTGAGAAACGGCAACCGGTAAACGCGAAAAATGGCGGGAAAATAATGGTCGCGTGGTCACTTTTGCCGTTCGCGTTTCATGTAATCGTGATGTTAAATCTCTGGGTTGTCAGCAAGTTTCTAGGTCCTATTTTATTTTTAGCTGCTCTCCGACTCGCGGGACGGGCTTCGGGTCTCTTTTGCAAAGAGACAAGGACACCTCAATGGGTCTTAAAAAAAAACAATCCGAAATACGAAACGATTACCGTATTCGTGTCTTTTCAATCGTTTCTACTTAGTTTGATACTGGTTTTTAAAGTGGTAATCAGCTAAAATGATCCAAAGGGCCACTTTCAAAAATGCCATCATACTCTTTGGTTGCCTTCCAATAAGTCGCATGAGAAACTGGAGGCAACTGAATGCGAACTTTTGGAGGACAAACAAAGAGTATTATAGTATTGCTTTGTTGCTTTGTTTTTATTGTGGAAGTGCACTTAGCTATCAAGCTAGTTCACAGACACTCCACTTTCAACAATCTGAAAGATACAACCCAAACTTAACAGAAATATGATTAAGGACGTTCGCGCTAATTGTTTGTGCGCAACGTTACTGCGCATGTAACGCGACTGCAATATGTCACGCATTACTTTGAGCATTAGTGAAGTTGAGGTTTTAAAACCTTTGCAAAAACCGTGGACGGTAAGTCTTGCACAGCGTTGGATCAGAGAAGATCGTGATCAGTCAAAATTGATTTAAAATATTTATGAAAGTCAAGTAGACTACTGCACGACTGATATTCGCGAGGTTTTATCAGTCGTGCACTAGTCTACTTGACTTTCATACAAATTTTTCAAGCATCAGTTAAAATAACATGGCGACAAAAACGCCGAGGAAAAAATTACAGGCCGGCAAAAGAATGGCACATTTATTTCCGAATCATCATGAAACTTCAAAGAGAAGTGAGCGGGAGGATGGAAAAGCTCTGGAAAAGGTAGCTGATCGAGTAGACTAGTGGCTGAAAGTTTGGAAAAGTCGTGGACGAACCGTTGCGTAAATTTAATGGGGCTATTTCTTTTTAATGTTTTTATTACCCTACGAACTTAAGTTCAAAGTGAATGCATGTTTTTAAAGTTCTTTTCCTTTACTTTCGTGAAAATTGAGCAGTATTTTCGTCCTCGTCCGCTTAAATAGTGCGGACCTGCGTGGAAACTATCAGCGATTGAATTTCACAAAAAACACACTCCAGAGGATGAGCATGACGGCAATGGGGAGATATTATACAAAACACCAACCAAATGAAGATGACCCCTGCTTAAAACGTCGTTGCTATGCTCGAAAAAGGTTTTTTTTTTCGGTAAAAACCGTTCATCTCTTCAACGATCGATCCTCTCTGGGGTTCCAGTCCTTGCCCGACAGGTCACGCAAAAGCGTGACAAACGAACTTTTCCATGAGCTTTGCAAAATCACATCGATTTTACTCGTTCAGATCATCGGTGACCCCTATTTTTTAAATCATGAATCACTTACTTTACTTACTATCTACAAAATATGATGAAATAAAAAAATTCTCACCGTAAGAAGTTATCTTTTTTTAACATTTTCTTTCCTCGTGCTATCGAATTCCGGTAGTGGTTGCAACGGATAGAGCTTACGAAAACACTCGTCGAGGATGAACTCTACTGTTTAACACATCCCTAGCGGCATACAATTATCTAAAAATCTCACTCCTAAAAACCTATGCATGGAAACTTTCACTTCAACAGTTTATTTTTATGATTTTCGATGGATGAGCAGATGAGCCTACATCTCGCTATTATGACCGATTTCTCGAAATTAAGGCATTTTTCCACTGCCATTTTCTCCGAAACAAAGTCGGTGACCCCCATTTTTTTTTTCATTTTTCGAGTAAGTACTTTATGACCTAACTCTAGGCGAGAAATGAAGAAAATCTCACCGTAGGAAGATTTTGGCGCGAACGTCCTTAAGAACCCCAACTGGCAGGAGACAACCAGTTGGCTAATTTACAAAGCGTGGCTGAGTTGAATCTGGGGGCCGTTTCTCGAAAGTCCCGAACCTTTACGGGCTATTTTCGGGTATGGCGCAGTGGTGAGAGCACTCGCCTCTCACCAATGTGGCCCGGGTTCGATTCCCGGACTCGGCGTCATATGTGGGTTGAGTTTGTTGGTTCTCTATTCTGCACTGAGAGGTTTTCTGCGGGCACTCCGTTTCCCCTCTCCTCAAAAACCAACATTTGACTTCATTTACTTTCATTGTTCATTTCAGTCTACAGTGTCCCCAATTAGCGCTCCAGCGCTAGAACGACCAGACACTTAAATAAAGTTCCTTTCCTTTCCTTTCCTTTCCTATCACAATTCCCTTTGTAACTCAAGAACGCCGCGGAGAGCATTTAATACGTCAAACTTCATAGTTATTTTTACTTTTGTTACCTTGAAAACATGTTAAAAGATCGGCTTTCCAAAACAAGCGTTTGGCAATTTCACAGGTAGCTTTTTGGGCCCGAAAATTTTTCGGGACTTTCGAGAAACGGGCCCCAGAGGTCAGAACGGGATTAGAACCCGGGGCAACTGCATGCAAACCTAACGCCGTAGTCAATAGACCACGCTGCCTCCCTTAGTATTCTGCCCCTACCCCCCCTCCCCCCAAAGTATTGTTCAAAGAGGCTTATACTAAAAGAACATCCCATAAAAAGTGCTTGAGTCACACGACGTCTCTTGCTTTATGTCTTTACGACAGGCTGTGGTTCAGTCATTCAACGAGATACCCCAGGAAAGAGATAGTGAGGAGTCACTCTGTATCGTTTGTTCCGATGAGCCGCCATCTGTTACGTTCGAGCCGTGTGGACACATGATTGCTTGTAAAGGTTGGTAGGGTTGTTTTTTTTAGACTTTCTAATATTCTCGGACAAGGATGATAACGTTAACCCCGTCTCACATCACTTGCGTGAGACGTTAAGAACCCACACACTGTTCGAGAAGAGTCGGGGACGTAGTCCCCGGTATCTCACTTTTCTGTTCTGGGGGAACCTGTGAAATGTACTTGTTATTTTAAAAGTTAAGAATGTAAAATGCACGGCTGCTAGGTGCTCCATAAAAGCAGTCTGGCAAAGTTCCCCACAAAGGACCAATTGTACATTGGTCTTGAAAAGACCCTAGGAGAGTAATTCTCCCCCCCCCCCCTTCCCCCCCGCCCTTCCCTTCCCTGTGCCATACTTGTTACATACTACTTACTATGCTGATACTCTTTGCTTAAACCACTTTTTTGCGCAAGAACGCTTAGAGAAGGCTTCTTGTTGGAACGATTGCATAAATTACAAATTTAAGAGAATTTTTTGAAATGACGAAACAATTTAAACAAAAAACTATGGCTATTTGACATACTAAAATGTAAAGTCTTAAAAGTATACCGGTCTAATATTATTAACAGTAACTTCATGTCTAAGGTTATCAACAGTTCTCGGAAAAAATTAGAATAGTTAGAATAGGGGTGCAGGGATGGCGCAGTGGTGAGAGCACTCGCCTCCCACCAATGTGGCCCGGGTTCGATTCCCAGACTCGAAGTCATATGTGGGGTTGAGTTTGTTGGTTCTCTACTCTGCATCGAGATGTTTTCTCCCCTCTCTTCAAAAACCAACATTTGACTTGATTTGCGTTAATTGTTAATCAGTTTGCAGTGTCCCCAATTAGTGCTCCAGCTCTAGAACGACTAGACACTTAAATAAAGTTCCTTTCCTTTTTCAAAATATCAGGGCCAAGATAATTCTTAAATTTACGAACCTTGGGAGAATAAGTTCTCCTATTCTGTGCATACTTTCTCCAGTTCAACCGCGATAATACTGGCCTATTCTTGCAATATTTCAGTCCTTCTTTGTGATTTTTTCCAGTGGCTAATTATTCAGGGTTCTCAATAAGTTTTGGAGTAGACGGCTTAAATATAAAAGTAGGCGGCGGGAGAAGCGCTTCATCATTGTTTATAGCAAGTTTATGACCGAAAAGTAGACGGCTCTAAATTTAAAGTATGCTGATAGTCTACGTAGCTGGTGGGATATTCTATCACGGGAATAATTAAAAACACTTGCGAGCACTATGGTTTTGGCCGTGAGCTGGCCGCGACTGGCATGGGGATTAGTAATTTCCACTCGCGACCAAAACAACGAAGCAACCATCGATTTATTCCTCCGTTTTTATATAATCGTTGCTGATCACTCTCGTGATCAGTAACCTTGTTTTCCCACCGAAACAAAAGAAAACGTTTGCACGATAGAGCGGTTTTCAATTGAGTGTCGTAAAACCAAAACCAAAGTAATTACTTTGGCCAATCAAAAAGGACGGAGACGATTCGGTAAACCAATCAAGACTCGAAGTAATTACATGTAGCCGACACAAAGCGCGGGGAAATGTGCACGCGCGAGCCATGATTGGTTTTGGTTTCACTTCTGATTGGTTGAAAAAGTGGCGCGAGAACTTTGAACCAGTCACTGAGTGAAGTAAAATTTATAAACCAAAGCAATTCCCTAATTTCTTTCGACACTCAATTGAAAACCACTCTAATAGAACCAATTCCCGGAGGATTAGTTGGGGACACCAACATGGCTGCCGTTCCATTGTTTAAGGATACCAACATGGCCGCCGTGACGTCACGTGAAGATACTATATATGTTGATGAAGTGCAAATTGTTGACAAAGATTCTCCCATTTTCTTGCTGTTTTTTTCTTTAGATTGTGCTGTGCGGATGAGGAAGTGTTTGAAGTGCAAGGCAACTATTACACGAAAAATATCAAGTAGTATGTGGATCTTCATTTCTACCTCTTTTAGAGATAATGTCTTTGTTGTTTCTGTGTGGATTGTTTTTTCGCTCGAGTTCTTTCGAGCTCAAAATAAAACAAAAACTTAGAAAAGAGACATGTATGATACATTGTCCGCAAAACGCCAGAAAACAACAGTTCCACTGGAGGAAAAAGGAATGACCTTGCGCGCTCTGCAAATGAAGTGCGTTTGGCAGCAGTCCTACTTGCCAAACTGACCACATTCAATGATTTTAGAAGTATTGAACATACCACGATAAATTTCTTCTTTAAATTTTAAAGTCGTTCATACCAATTCGTTTGCTGAATTTATATTTATGGGTAGCGAGCGTTAGAATGGCGCCGGTGGGTGTTGGAGTATATTCCGTGTGAACGGCAAAGAATACTTAGGTAGACTACACCTAAATCGTTTTTATACTTATTTCCTCGTGTAAACGTACATCATCGTCAATTGCATGCATGCACTGAAGCGAACTGACAAAGATTCTCTGTTTGGCAATGTTCTAAATGTAAGCAGTGCTGCCCAGTGGTTTGGGTGCTTGCCTTGAGATTAGGAGAACCCCGAGTACAAGACTCGTTCTAACCACTCGTTGAATTTGTTCCTGGTAGTCCCTGGTTCAACGTCTTGGCTACGCTTGTACATGTAAATAGCCAACTGGTTTGCCTCCCCGGCCAGTTGGGATTCTTAACAGTTTTTGTTGTTCTGTTCTGTTCTGGTTTCATTGGCCCTAAAAAGCCCCTATGAAGAGTGATCAATTAAGTACCGCTATGTATGTAAAATATTTGTGTATCTTTTTACAGAAGAACCATCTGTCCAAGTTGCAGAATTGAGCGAAAAAGACGAAAAATATTTGGAAACTCTTCATTCGCTGCTGACCTTGCAAGCGCACGTCAGAGAAATCGAAGACGCAAATATGTGTGCCATATGTTTGGAAAAACGCCGCAACGTTGCCTTCATGTGTGGCCACGGCACATGCGCAACTTGCTCTACCTCCCTGGAGATTTGTCCCATGTGCCGGAAACCCATCGATAAGAAAATAACGCTGTTCAACTGATCCAAGAGATTTCTCCCGCAAATGTTTGATGGCAGCATAGTGCTGAATACTCTTCTTATTTGGGCATTTGTAACCAGAGAAAACTTATAAAAAGCATTAGTTAAATCTGTTTAACGGGAATCGAAAGGTGCGACCTTCCTATTGATTCTCGATTGTATTTGGAATTGAGAAAACCAAGACCTGCTTTTGACTGGAATAAGGTGAGACCAATTAGTATGCCTTGTTGGATTTACAGAAATGGGTTTATCAGCTGAGTTCGTATGGTGAAATAGCCACCGTAAAGAAATTCGAAAGCTGACGTTTCGATCGTTTGCCCTTTGCTAACGAAAGTCGGCAAACTGCGCACGAAGGTGCTGGTATTGATGCAAGGTGTGGGACTCGATCCTAGCTCACACGCGTTTTTCCGTGATTCACTTACTAACTATATGGGAGCCTGGAACAGGCTAATGACTTTTTGTAAAAAATATTTTATAAATTAATGCCGGGTATACATAGTAATTTTTGGCAAATTGTCAGTGGGATCAGAGTATTGGACTCTTGCTCTTGGTTTGTACACCAGCCCAGGAGTTATTTGGATCGATCTTTCGCACTGAAAAAAAGAAAAAAGAAAAAAATAAAGACTTTTTGGGTCAAACTCGGGAATGCAAATGATAGGTGTTGAGAGCCTATCAATTGGAAATAAATGGCTTTGATAACAGAATTGATTGGAAATCAGCACCGGATATCGAAAGTGCATTCGGTAGCTGTCTCTGGATATTGGAGCCCGATACACCTTGTGATCTGTTTGCAACTAAAAATCCGAAATGGTGCGAAGAATGATATTTTGATAATTAACCCAGTTCCTACGCAATAGTTTGTTAGCCTTTGATGGCGAGTATTTTCGCAATTTGTTAAACCGTATAAAGGTGGGGGTACACGTGAATTTGAATGGCATTTTAAGAGACTTAAAGAAGGGATAAGAGAAAGAAAATTATTTTGGAACACCAACAGACAGTTGCCCCCCCAACCCATGCAAGAGCACACCAGGTTGGTAGGGGAATGTTTGGGTGTCCATATATCAATGTTTAACTTCAAATGCTAATTTTCAAATTACATGAAATCTGAACTGTTCCTTATATCTCCAAATTGTACTACTCTTTTGAGAAAACCTATCTTCTCCCAAAAAATTTACAAAACACCTCAAAACATCGATTTGTGTTTTGAGCATAGGGTTTTTGTATTGTTTGAAACTCGAACGAGATATGTCCATCAAACCGATTTGAAGCGGCGTGAAAACGGCTTTCAGGTGAACCCCCGCCTTAAGGTGGCTTAAAATTGGGGACGCAGTGTAGGTAAATTAAATTGTTTTGTTAAGTCGTCTAAAACTTTGTACAACAAAAAATACAAAAAAATGTATGCCACATTAATTTTGTGTGAAAGAGATGAAGTTATCGTTAATTACTCGGGATCAGGTAATTTTGTATTGGTTGCCAAAGAGTCACAGGCAAACCAAGTTTGGTCCTGTGTGTAGTATGCCAAATCAAATGTGCGGCCATCATGTTATGCTACATTCTCTGCTACGAGCAGATGTCTCTTTTTTGCGTTCCCTGGGCTGACGATTGCGGGAAAAGAGACCACTGCCTTGGGTCGAAACTGTGTTGAACATGCGCGACTTATTACTTAGCGACCGAACCACACGTGATACTTCACATGTTGTGCGGAATCACTTAAGGAGGCTCGAAATAGTTTCTCCTTTTTTTCAAACAAATAAACACATTCTGTCCTTAGATACAGTTGGGGTAATCATATCCAGACGAAATTTGGCCAGGGTATTAAGTACCCATCGTTGATTTCCCACATTATATTTTCCTCCAAAATAACGTTACCATGGCAACGATATGAGGCATTTCTTTGAGCCTTAAAATCAACATATATTATCTTTTTTGAAGAAACGGGACGGTAAAATCTTCCCATTCAGCGTTACCAGATAATGTTACAAATAATCTCTAAAACATTTAAAATTCAACAAAATCTGTAGGCCAGTTTTTCGGAAAAATCAGGTTTTTTGAAATGTGTCTCTAATTTTTTTTTTCACCTACAGAATTTTTTTAAATTTGAAAGACAAACGTTTTAAATTAATCTAAGCTAACATGCAAAAAACGAAAAAAAATCAACGTCCGAAAGCAGAGATATAAACGAGTAAAGTTGCAAAATCATGAAAAATGAGGGGGTTACGAGGGGTTACAAGATCAACAATCACGCATGCGTTATCCGTTCATTCGAGTCCGCGCGCGAGTGGAGCTACAGATAGATAGAGATAGATTGATAGATAGTTTAATAAAAATATTACTTCGCAGCTTCGCACCCGCTCATTCGAGTTCGCGCTCGAGTGGAGCTACAGATAGATAGAGATAGATTTATAGATGTTTAATAAAAATATTGCTTCGCAGCCAAAAGGCTGAATTGCATAATACTTTACAAATTTTACAATGATACACTATATATGCTGTGTTAAAGTACATGAGTATGACTAATTTAAATTTATTTCAAGTACTACAAAATGCTAAAAATTCAGAAGTCCGAACAATAAGCAGCTGAATTGCATAATACTTTACAAATTTTACAATGATACATTATAT
The DNA here is from genome assembly GCF_036669925.1 of Montipora capricornis. Classification (NCBI taxonomy): domain Eukaryota; kingdom Metazoa; phylum Cnidaria; class Anthozoa; order Scleractinia; family Acroporidae; genus Montipora; species Montipora capricornis. The sequence goes on along the minus strand of NC_090888.1, from coordinate 11,881,660 downwards.
ATACTATGTTAAAATACATGATTATGACTAATTTAAGTGTATTTAAAATACTACAAAATGCTAAAAAACCAGAAGTCAGAACAATAAGCAGATAGCTAATCGAACGCATATTTACACAGTGTTGTTGACTAATCGGCACATGGCCGGAATGATTGACCGCTGAAAACGCTTAGTGCGCACACCAGGGAGGTCGTACTTTCTATTTCTCCTTAGGTTATAATGGTTTACATGATTGGGAGGAAGTAAGTGGGATAGTTTCTGGTTATCAGAGATTACATTAAACAACTTAAAGCACTGTTCCTCGCGCCGAGACCGCAAATTGTCTAGATCATAGATACTTAAGCATTGGCCAACACAAACGGATTTAAGTGACCATTAAACCGTTTGTGTAGGATTTTCGTAGTTTTCGTGAATAGCAGGTATATTTATATTCCGTATATATATATAGGAATTAGGAGAAAGGTGAGCGAAATTAGCGGTATTTGTTCATTTCTGGTGACCCATTTGAATCATGAGCTGACGCGAGCAGCTTACGAACTGCGAGTGTGGCTTACGCGCGCGCTAAGCTGAAAACCCTTTCGAGTTTCGAGTCTCCTTAACAACAGTGGAATGGACCTCTTTAGCTTGTACGTTTTGTTTTCCCATTTCAGACCACGTGATGTTCCCAAGGGAATTTTCTTTTTGTTTTTACATAAGTTATGCATACATATGCACGTGCAGAAGACGACATTTGAAAGAAACTGCTCCCTGGAGTAACATCACGTGGTCTGAAATGGGAAAACAAAACGTACAAGCTAAAGAGGTCTATTACTGTAAAGGAATGCGCGAGACACAGTGGGCTCAAGGCACAGTCAGCAAACATATCATGGGGCATGCGTTTTGAACAATGCCATCCAAGGTCGTGGATAGCGGTTTGGACCAAAGTGCTTTTCGACCCATAGCAGAGGTGTCTTTTCCCGGACTCGTCAGCCCAGCGAATGCAAAAGAAGAGACCTCTGTTAGCAGGGAAAAAGCTACATTACGATGTAGCAACATTCTATATTTATTTACGGGAATTTAACCATTACTACATATTTTAATTTGTTAAGTAACGATAAAAATAAATTTGTAACTTAAATCAGAAAACAGCGAGTGATTTTCAGTGGGCCCAGTACAAAATGAACTGGAGCAAAATCAAATAAAAGTGAAAATGGAATTCCTGTATGCCATCCACATTCATTTGTTTGAAGATGAGCTACCTCGAAATTTTACACATAAGTTTGTGACTGTTAGATATGTTGATTATTTTGATGACGTCCGAAAAATCGAAAAAGAAAGCTTTTTTGAAAATATTGCTAGGTAACAGAGCCAGTGAGCAGGGTTGTTGCGTCGGTTGCGGTCTAGCATATCTGCTGTTTCCTAAGCCTGTACGTCAACTCCATTCTGGAAAACCGGAAGCTGGCTGCTGGTTTGCTACTTGAGGCTGTGTAACCCATTACCCCTCTGCCAATTATTACACAAAGAAATAAGGCCTGCTGCCTGCTAGGAAAGCTGGGGGGGTGGGGGGGGGGGGGGGACGAGAGGAAACTAGCTCCTTCACCGAATGCCGATTCAGGGGCGGCGAAGGGAATAAGATTCGGATTTCGAACTTGGTATCGAAAATAATGAAGCTGATAAAACTTCAATGGATAAAAAAGAGATTTTTTTGTTAGCATAAGCGGTTAGCCCAGAATGCCCCTGCTGTTGACTATGTACTTACGTAAATCGCAAAGGGCTTGAGCCCAGGAGTCATATCAAGACACATCGTGTGAGTAGTCCTGAGAAGGACTGTTGTTGGTGACATCGACAGACTGACGTTTCTACAACCTGAGTAACAAATCACTTGATTATGATGATTACTTCCGCTCAGTCGTGGAAACGTCAGGAAATAGCGATATTTCTTGTTTACAAACATTGACGTCACCTTTCTTTTGATATGCAAGTTTGCCAACCACGGAACAAAAGAAGTCATACTTTCAACGGCCAATTAGGTTCTGGTTGGCATATTAGTACCAATGGGGGACGTCACGAGAAGTATCACCATGGGTTGATTTAGCAACAGAATGGTGAACCTTAGTTAACGACGGGAGAGCGCGTGGAGGACTTGGAAACTTAAAGGCGGGGAAATACGAGATACAAAAACCCTCAACTTGTCGCGCAACATTGTTTCGTTGCAAGTTTTGGTCGATGTTTTGCGTTTTTCACCTTGCGTGATCAACTTGCCCCGCAACAAAAAC
>NC_090888.1:11849405-11874405 GCF_036669925.1 Montipora capricornis | reverse complement strand
CGCTAATCACTCAACAAAAATATTTTTTCAGGTCTCGGGGAAACTTTTGGCTTAGTTGTTGATTATTGGGGCAGCGACCTCTAGTCTTGACCTGTATTTAACAGACCCGCCTTCATTGCAGCTGTCACACGAGTCAACAGAACCACATACAACTGCTAAATCAACCACATCAATAATCTATGAACCCTGTTGCACAATTTTATAATTTGTAACACAATCTGACATGGTGAAAACATTGAACAACAGTAACAATACTCGCGTCACGGAATTACAATTATGAGACGCCAAAATGAACCAAAACGTAAAGGTACGTACGAAATAAAATCACTTAATTACCGTTACGTCTTTCAAACACCATTATATCCTTCTATATTATAGAGCGATCGCTATGCTAGAGGTCGTGAAAAGCCAACGTAGTTTTAATTGGAATCGAGGCCTGATGTAGATCATCGTACAACGTGAAAAAACGGTGAATTATTTTTGACTGTTATGCTTGTTAATTTGCAGCTGCTTCTTACGGAACAGTTACAATTTTGAAAATGATTTAAAGACGAATTCTGTTCTTCTTCTGGCTCTCCTCACTAGCCGCCATCTTTCTTTCAATATTAAACCAATCAGAGTTCATGTGAGAAAAGCACCAATTAGCGATCTTTTTAGTTCACTGTGTGCCAGGGTCTTCTCAAGACCCGCCGCCATATTGAAAGCCGAGAAGACCCTGGGAACGAGGTTGGATGGCGGCTCACGGGAAGAAATGGTAATTTGCTGCGTTTCGCAGAATTGCAGCAAATTCTTGTTTTCATGGTTGACGACCATTTTGGCAGTTGCCATGGTAGTGCAGATCAGAAATAAGGAAGGGACTAGATGAAGTAAAATCACTCTACGCTGACTGTGCTGCTGTTTGGTTCTTGTATTTGCTCAAGTTTTATTTCATAGAGAAAATTGGGGGTAACCATGCATTTTTGAGAGATAATTAAGCTTCAATTTGAGAAAGAACGCCATAAATGGCTTTGTATTTTAAAGCTTTTTACAAATATTGTTCATGAATTATCTTTGAAAAATGCGTGGTTACGCCCCGTTGTCTTTTTTGATTTCAAAAGCACTTGTTAAGATCTACATTTCCCGCATAATCATAAACCGGTGCAAAAATACTATTGAATTAGTACGCACCGTCCTTAAGATCTGCTTTTCCCGCATATTCAGTAAACCGCGCAACAGTACCTTTGAATTAGTAGGCACCGTCCTTAATGGCTATCAACCGTGCCTTCCACCTCTGCGACCCGGGTTCAACTCTCGGCCCCAAGATCGTATGTGGGCTGAGTTTCAGTCCATCTCAGCCCGATTCCTTCGGGTACTCCGGTTTTCCTCCCTCAGCAAAGTCGACTCCCCGCCTATTCCATCTGGCTGTGGTGCTGTGCTCAAGGTCATACATGGGTCGTGTTCAGGGGCCGAGCGCCTAGCACAACTCCTTCGGTCCGACCTCGTTGAGCCGCGCCCTTAGCAATTCAGTCTCAGACTGCGAGTAAGGGAGTTTAGCAGGTCAGGCACTCATTATAAGAAGAAACTTCTAGTTCTCAACTGAACGAACTCAAACGCATCCGCTATTCAGAACCACGTGTATTCCGGAAGAAAGGCCACGAACAATAGTACTAGGATAACGAACAGACCAAGGCCGCAGTGAGCGAAGCCAAGAGTGCCGTTGAAGGCGGGAAATATGACTCATGCATTGCCAAGCTAGATGAAGATATAGACTTAATAGATCAACGGCAGAAACTTATTCTGATAGCCAACCAATCTGAATATGATTGGAAAACGGTAGGCGAGTACATGCATAATGAACTTGCTGATAACGACGAAGACGCAAAGAAAATGAGGAAAGCCGAAAAGGAGGCTCAACTGAAAATTGCGGAAACACGCGCAACCAAACCAGTGAAGAACCGTAGCAGATTTTCCAGACCACTAGGAAGTACAACTATTCCAGCCCCGTGGCAGTATTCTTACTCGCACGGCATAAGTTCATATCGCTTCCCATCACCTGCTAGCTGCTCCCCAAGAGGACCAGTTTTTGGCGGGCAAACCAAGAAACCGGGAACTTGCTTCGGTTGTGGCAAACTTGGCCATTGGCGTAACGAATGTCCTTTATTAGCTGTAGCTCAGCCACAGGAAAGAAAGAAGTTAAGTGATTTTTGTCATTGATTTTAATTGTAATGAATCCTTGAAATTGCCTGATAAAACCTGTGAACCCACGGCTTGCGAGGGGGGAGAGCTTAATGAAGTTAATGGCATGGTTATGCACCGAGGCGATTTCTCGGAAAACAGTGTTGGTGTTACTAGAGTTCGAGAGAGGATTAATGGTCATGTTTCCGCTTGGGAAACACTGAAGCCCACAGAGCTCAGTATCATTAAGGAGGGTTATAAATTACCGTTGCTTGCAATTCCACAGTCGTGTGTTTTTCCGAACAATAAGTCGGCCATAGATAACTGTATGAAGGGGGTAGTTTTTAAAGAAACTGTGGTGTTGCGTCGGTGGGGAAGCAGTATACAAAAATTTTGTTTTATCAACGGAGTTGATAATGTAAATTGGCCACCGTATAATCTCTTCACGGTGGCCAATTTACATTATCAACTCCGTTGATAAAACCAAATTTTCATAGATAACCGTAGATTCGTTACGGAAGCTTTACCAGAACTCTTAACTAATCAGTGTGTAGTCAACCCTTTGAGTGTATCAGTTCGGGACGATGGAAAAAAGCGTCTTTTGTTAGATCAACGACATGTGAACCCACATCTTTTTAAATTTTCAAATGTGAAGACGTTCACACTGCTGTTAACCTCCTTGACGAAGGGTACCATTTGTACACTTTTGACATTAAGAGCGCATGTTTCATCATATTGATATTTTTCCAAATCATCGGAGCTATTATCAAGGGGAGCTCACTTATTTGTTATCAATGTCTTGCCATTCGAGCTCATCCGGGTTATCCACTGCACCTTACTGTTTCACCAAAGTTCTCAAGCCTGTGGTAAGGCACTGGAGAGGTTCAGGTAAGAAGGTCTGCATGTTTCTAAACGATGGTCTAGGTGGGGCTGCCTCAAACGAATTGGCATCTGCTGATGCTAAAGATGTTTATAAGGATCTGACTCAACTGGGCTTCCTCTTAAGTGATAGTAAGTGCAAGTGGGAACCATCTCTTGTTCAGACCTGGCTGGGTCACATTTTCAATATGACAGAGAACCGTTTATATATTACGGAAACTAGGAATCTTGGCCAACCCTATGCTGTTACTGCGAAATAGTTAGCTCAGGTAACTGGCCGCATAATTTCCATGTCAAAGGCAATTGGTCCTATGATCTATTTACATATAAGGCACTTATATTGTGCAATTGAGACTACATGCAGCCAGTCCTGAGATTCAATTGTTCCTTGCTCGGCCAAATAGATGGAGAAATTGACCTTTGGGACAAAAATATGAACCACTTGAATGGTACGAAATTATTTGACAAACCTGTTGCTTTTGATTCTGTAGTGTATTCTCATGCGTCATCTTTACTCTATGGTGGTTACATTATAACCACAAAGCAACAGCTGGTCTGCCAGGGCCACTGGGCAGTTTTTGAAAAGGTTAGGAGTTCCACGTGGAGGGAGCTGTTAAAGCTGTACATAATATGTTGCTATCTGTTGGAAATGCTTTAAGGGGACATTGTGTACAGTGGCATACTGACAATCAGAACATTGTGTGCATCATAGTTAGAGGTAGCATGAAACCTGATTTACAGTCAGTTGCTGAAGATATCGCGCATCTGTGTGCCAGGCATCGTATCGCAATCATTCCAGTTTGGGTTCCCAGAGAGCAGAGCCACATAGCTGATTATCTCAGCAAGCTTACAGATGTGGATGACTGGGGAATACAACCTATCTTTCAATGGATTAAAAAAAAGGGGAACCTTTCACGGTCGATCATTTTGCTACTTCATATAACGTCAAATGCAGCTTCTAGAATCCAGGGTGTGAAGCGATCGATGCTTTCCCACAAGATTGGAAAGGGGAAAACAATTGGGCAGTACCCCCTCCATGTCAAATCATTAGAGTGAGGCGACAAGCCGGGGGGACACTGATTTTTCCCTTGTGAAGTGGGGCCGTTTTTTGGTCACACATATGTCCTGATGGTATACACCTGGCTAAGGGTGTCACTGATTGGGTTGGTATTCCTGAATTCAGTGCACCTGCCATAGTTCGAGGTCGAACCTATAATTCCTTTTTCCATAGAGATAAGCTCAAGTCCAGAATTGTAGCTGTTTACATTAATTGGCAGTGTTTTCGAAAGGGGAACAGTCACAGGGGGTTTTGTTTGTCAGAACAAGGTTTGTATCAAAGTTGTGTTCAGGATTGAAGTGCTTGTTCAGGAAGGGCTTGCAGGTAGCCTGTTACAGAGTGCCTTCAGGTGGTCTATTTTACCCACAGGTGGTCGGTCCATGATGTATGTAATGGCTTTTTTTTTTAAGTTGGAGAGTTGGTAGATATCAAATCTGTTGTGGCATTTCTTTGATGCACAGATATACCAAGTAATACAATTTCATTGTTTTCACAGGTTTGAGCATCTTCAGTCATGGACCGTGGATTGAGATTCAAGAGCGAGCCAAGGCTGATGTCCACCATTCTACTATGTTTGAGAAGTTAAAACGAACTGCTTTATCAGCAAAAGCTATTGGGACAGTTACTAACTATTCTAATTACTTGAATTGTAGGATTGAATTTGCTCATAGCAAAAAGCTAGTTGTATTTCCGGTTTCAATTGTGGATGCTGCTCTGTATTTTAATCATTTGTCAACTTCCCAATTCTCAGCATCCACCATTGAGTCTATCTATTGTGCGCTAAAATGGGTACATGATATTGCTGGGATTTCGAATCCTATGTCTAGTCCATTTGTAACGAGCATTGTTGACGGAGTCAAGAGGCAAAAAGCGAAGCCTGTAGTTAAGAAATCACCTATCACTAAAGAAGCTCTAATCGCATGTTGTATAAAGTATGAGCATTGTCATGAATTTCCCAGTCCGTAGAGATATTTCCATGGCACTTTTGTTATTTGCTTGTTTTTTAAGATTTAGTGAAGTGTCAGCCCTAACTGTGCAAGATATTAGTATTAAGGTATCTCACCTAACAGTTAAAGTTCTTAAGAGCAAGACAGATCAGTACAGGAACGGTGACGAAGTGCAGGAAGTGGTCATCAGTAGATCACATAATTTAAGTGACATGTCCGGTCATGAATCTTGAGAAATACCTCACTTTAGCAGGTATTGACGCTAGATATAAGAAATCAGATTATTTTTTAAAGCCATTAGTTTCAAACTTATACAGAAGGTGAACCCACTCAGCTATACCAGGGCAAGAGAGTCCATTGTTGGGTTGCTCAAGGAATTTATGCCTGATACCGCTAATCTTAGTTTACACTCATTTCGAGCAGGTGGTGATACCACTGCAGCTAATGTGTTAAAAGGGGTTTGATCGGTGTTGGAAACGCCATGAGAGGTGGCGGTCAGATTCAGCTGAAGATGGCTATGTCAAATATTGCATTGAGTCCCGTTTACTTGTTTCAAAATCCTTGGGAATTTGAATTTCAGTGTGCATTTAGTCCCTTTCTTTGTTATCTAAGTATTAACCCAGTGCAGCAATCAGTTCCCTATTTGCAAATCAATAGTTATCTGATTGTGTGTTGGTTCAAATGGGGAATTAGAGAAAACTTCTAATTTGCTGCGTTTCGCAAAATAGCAACAAATTGTTGTTATCACGGTTGACTTCCATTTTGACAGTTGCCATGGTATTGCAGATCGGAAATAAGGGAGGGACTGGATAAGTAAAATCACTCTACACTGGCCGTACTGCTTGCTCAAGTTTTATTTATTATCTATCACTTATATGAGTGTTACTGTGTAGTAAAAGTTTTCAACCTCTCTCCCTCGAGGTTGTTTGTAATGCCTGACGCTGCATTTGGGAGGAATCAGGTTGCCTCCCAAAGGGGGGTTTTTTCTGGCGGGCAGCAGGCAGTAAGCTATAATTTGGCAAGCAATGTTAACTGATTACTGTTTTTCAATAAAAACGGGGCCGTTGTTCCACACAGGCTGGGCTAAGCATTAACCCAGTACAGTAGTCACTTCCCTATTTACAAAGGAATAGTTATCTGATTGTGTGTTGGGGCAAATGAGGAATTAGAGAAACATCAATTTTTGTCCTCGATTAACCACCCGCAAACTTTAAATTGACGACAGGTGAAGTCAATGTTATTATCATTTATTTCACCGTATGAACTTTCATTTTTGGTGATATTTTTTTAATTTAGCGAAAATATCAAATCAAGCAAGCGAGAGACACAAAAATAACAATTGTTTAAGACGGACAAGGGAAGGGGGACCCACAAATATAACGAAAATAACAAGTATAGCGAAAATATCAAATCAAGCAACCGAGAGACACAAAAATAACAATTCTTCAGGGTAGACAAAAATAACAATTCTTCAAGGTAGACAAATATAGCGAAAATATCAAATCAAGAAAGCGAGAGACACAAAGTAACAATTGTTTAAGACGGACAAGGGAAGGGGGCCCTACAAATATAACGAAAATAACAAATGTAGCGAAAATAACAAATAAAGCAACCGAGAAACAAAAATAACAATTGTTTCAGACGGACAAGGCAAGGGGTTCCACAAATATAACGAAAATAACAAGCATAGCGAAAATATCAAATCAAGCAACCGAGAGACACAAATATAACAATTGCTTAAGACGGACAACGGGAGGGGACCCTACAAATATAACGAAAATAACAAGTATAGCGAAAATATCAAAACAAGCAACAGAGAGACACAAAAATAACAATTCTTCAAGGTAGGCAAGGGAAGGGGCCCCTCAAATATAACGAAAATAGCAAATGTAGCAAAAATAACAAATGAAGCAAGCGAGAGACACAAATATGACAATTCTTCATGGCAGACAAAGGAAGCGGACCCCACAAATATAACAAAAATAATAAAAATAACAAATATAGCGAAAATATGGAATCAAGCAAGGGAGACACAAAAATAACAACTTTTTAAGACGGACAAGGGAAGGCGGCCCACAAATATAACAAAAATAACGAAAATAACAAATATAGCGAAAATATCAAATCAAGAAAACGAGAGACACAAAAGTAACAAATATTGTTTAAGACGGACAAGGGAAGGGGGGCCCACAAATAAAACGAAAATAACAAATATAGAGAAAAAAAAATAAAGCAAGGGATAGCAACAAGAATAACAATTCTTCAAGACAGAGAAGGGAAAGGGCCCCACAAATATAACAAAAATAACGAAAATAACAAATATAGCGAAAATATCAAGTCAAGAAAGCGAGAGACACAAAAGTAACAATTCTTTAAGGTAGACAAGGGAATGGGGCCCCACAAATATAACGAAAATAACAAATATAGCGAAAATATCAAGTCAAGAAAGCGAGAGACACAAAAGTAACAATTCTTTAAGGTAGACAAGGGAATGGGGCCCCACAAATATAACGAAAATAACAAATATAGCAAAAATATCATGTCAAGCAAGCGAGAGACACAAAAATAACAATTGTTTAAGACGGACAAGGGAAGGGGCCCCACAAATATAACGAAAATAACAAATATAGCAAAAATATCATGTCAAGCAAGCGAGAGACACAAAAATAACAATTCTTGAAGGTGGACGACGCGGGAATGGGGCCCCTCAGATATAACGAAAATATCAAATAAGCAAAAATAACAAATGAAGCAAGGAGTAGCAGCAAGAATAACAATTCTTCAAGACAGAGAAGGGAAGGGGGCCCCATAAATATAACGAAAATAACGAAACTAACAAATAAAGCATAAATAACAAATGATTGGCAGAAACTAGCGACAGCAGCAAGAACATACAAGAACAACAATTCTTTAAGGCAGACAAAGGAAGGGGGCACCACAAATATAACAAAAATAACGAAAATAACAAATATAGCTAAAATATCAAATCAAGAAAGCAAGAGACACAAAAGTAACAATTCTTTAAGGTAGACAAGGGAATGGGGCCCCCACAAATATAACGAAAATAACAAGTATAGCAAAAATATCGAATCAAGCAAGCGAGAGGCACAAAAATAAGAATTGTTTAAGACTTACAAGGGAAGGAGCCCCTCAAATAGAAAAAAAATAATAACGAAAATAACAAATTAAGCAAGCTAGAGACACAATTTCTTAGCATTGGTAATGATAACAAGCAACGGAATTGGTGGCTGACACAGTTGTCCTTTACGGAACCTAATGAAACTCATGACTCTTGCAACAGGGTTCTTCGCGATATCGGAATTGTTTTCAAGAACAATTCGCTAGGGTCTGGTGTTTAACTTGGATGATGGCATGCAGTTGCGAAAAAAGGGGAAAATAATGTTTCGAATGTATGCGGGAAAAAGATAAGGGCATGGCAAAACACTAATAACGCTGCTAAGTGCAAAGCTGGCATTAATGTCCACGGAAAAGTAAAACGACACTACTTTGCAAACGCTATCAAGTAATGGACTTTGTAAGCGTTGGAATGAAAGCAGCGTCCGCAGGTGACGAATTTCGTATGTTGCTAAAATGAATCGTTTGAAATTTTCGAAATAAAGTAGCGATAACATCGGCTCATGGAGAAGGAACCAAAAAACAAAAAACAAGGAGAAAAGAAACAGTAAAAAACCTTTAGTTCACCTTTAGTTCTCGTCAAACCTTTTAACCTGAATAAGAATCCTTCTTTAAAATTATTTTCGGAAAGAATGATTACAATGAAGACAGATTTTGACAATAGCGGAAGCGCGTTTTGTATGCATGCTCTGCTCTCTTTCAGTGAGTTATCTTTGCCAGTGTCGCTTCCTTGATTTGTTATTTTCGTTATATTCAATTTTTATTTTCGGTATTTTTGTTTCATTTGTGAAACCCCTTTCCCTGCTCTCTTTCAATTATTTGTCATCATGATTTGTGCGGGAAAGAGAGAAGGGCATGGCAAAACACTGATAATGATTGCTTCGGTCATCTGCGCACGAAGAACATCGGAAAAGCTTGCGTAGACGAAGAAAACGGCGTTGAGTTATCTGATACTTAAATTCGAGTAGCATCCTTGTTTTATTGTCATTTTCCTAACCTAACATATTTTTGTATTATAAAGTTCTCATGTGGACATGCAAAAGGGGAGACATTAACATTATGGCTGTCCTATTTTATCTTAAGATTCATTCGCAATCATTCTCCGATTCTACGACTCGTCCAATTCTACCTTAACATACTTTAGAAAAAATTCTCCGATTTTACGTATTTTAGAAATCATCTCTTGGAAATGACGAGCAATAAACGATTATTACTGCGGTGTTTTTTGTTATGTTCGTTCGGGCGAGACTCTTTTAGAACGAGTAATAATCGATTATTAGTGTGGTGCTCGGTATTTTAGTTAGATTGTTAAGTCCCTTTCCCTGTTCTCTTTTAGTGATTTGTTATATTTGCCAGTATTGCTCCCTTGATTCGTTATTTTCGTTATTTTTGCTATAATTGTTATTTTCGGTATGTTTTTTTACACAGTTGTTATATTTGTTATCCTTGCGATTGCGTGCATTTCTGGACATAAGTGCTAGGCAACCACAAAAGTGCACTAGATCATCTTGTGTCAAGGTTGTCATTTTACAATGAATGAAGAATGTTAATCGTTCGTCGCTTTTAGAGTTATTAAAACAACGTATTTTTTAGCTGAGAAACTTACGTCTTTCGTTTTTTACTTTTCCCGTAATATTTAACTGAATATTGATATTTTATCTGTCGGGTCGGGGAGACTTCTTTGTTGGGTTGTCGACCCGAGACCTGACTCTTATCTGGAACAATGTTGATCAATCCCTTCACTGAAGAATCATTTCTTTGAATAATGAAGCAAAAATAGACAACAAGCTTTCTTTCAACGAATTCTTGACTAAAAAGAATTACTCAAATTTCAAATTGTTTTTTTTACCTGAAGACTGTGCAGAGTTGAGTACAAATAAATAAAATTATAAATAGCCAGAAAATTGTAAACACAGTGTAGTTAACCGAACCATGAAATGAGAGCTCATTGTGCTTAGGCCGTAAGTGACTAGCTATCGAATCGCATACACTCATACTTCTTGAGTGGCGAGCCGCCGAGCCGCCGAGCCACTCTATCAATCTAACATGACCCGTAAGTGACGAGCCACCGAGCCGCATACACTCATTCTTCTTGATGGACGGGCCGTCGAGCCACTGTATCTGACATGACTCGTTAAGTGATGAGCCATCCAGCAGCAAATATACATCCTCTTCAGTCTTGACTGGGAGCCGCCGAGCCGCTCTATCTAACATGTAACCGTGAGTGGCCCTGTATTCTGTAGTTTAGCCACAAACAAAATATTTGCTATTAGAGGCAAAAAAATCCTTCCTATTTTAATTGCGTGCGTGCAATGAAGAAACACAAAAGCAATTAAATAAAATTCAGTCTCACCGTTCAGGATCGAACCCTTTGTGGAAGAACCCTGACCGTGAATAATGAAGCACAAAAGAGAGAACAAGCTTTCTTTCAAATAATTCTTCACTGTCACATTTCCAATTGTTTTTTACCTGAACAGTACGGTGTCCGTGGTCCGCGAGTAAAAAGGATAATTCTTGAATATCTTACGTGAATCAAAACGCCACGAACTGAAATTTTCCCAGAAGATAGCTTTCTCGTTTTTTGCGATAATGTTAAATTGGCAAGTTCCAAACTGAAATATTTCTCTTGTAATTCGAAAAAAGCTGAACGTTATCGCGAGCCCTTCGTCCCAGAATTTAGTCCTTCAATGGTCCGCGAATCATGTAAGCAGCCCCCCCAAAAAAATACCTGTGAATCCCGATAATTTCTGTAAGAATATGCAAATTTACTTATTCTTTATTATCCTTGATATATCTCAACTACAGTCGTATTGAATGTCGTTGTGAGTATAGAATCTGCTTTTATTTTCAGTTGACCGTCTCCCAACACAAGCTCCATTTCATAATAAGACTGTATAGGTATTCTAGACATACAAAAGAAGGCAACCCGTTCGTAAACATATATAAAGAAGATTTTGAAAATATTCAGTTAAAGCAAAGACCTTTTCCATTTATCGAAGGTTTTCTTTATCTGCTTTGCGAGATTTAAGTTCTCTGGGTCATAATTAGTATAAGTCGCGGACCAAGGACCCCTATGCGAGAATTGTTGATATTTATCAAGAGTCGATAAACCAAAAGTTTAAAACTCTGCAGCAAATTCGTTCCCAAAGGCAGAAATAAGTTTAACTGTAAATCTCTTCGGCAAAAAAAAGAAGGGTGGTACCGTTGCGTTTTATCTTTATAGAAGCCAAGTAAACATGACCATGTAAGTTACAGAGCCGAAAAAGTAGACTTTCTAGAAAGACAAATGAACACGTCCTGCCAACAAACTTGAATTCCGCAAATCACCGATAGCAGGAAAGCCGACATTTCGTCCTGTGAAAGAAGAATAATCAAGAAATCATCGGACACATTTGTTTTTGGTGGTATGTTACTTAACGAGGAAATTTAACATCATGTTCGGAAAAGTCGCGGACCAGAGTTGAGTACAGATGAAATGTAAATTGCCAGACAACTGAGATGCGACTTCAGTAAACTCTGTGATGCATTCAAGGCGTTCGATTCCTTTTAAACCCATACAGAATTTGCCATTTGGTTTCAGTGTTGTACATAACCCAACAGTTTGCCAAATAACATTAGAAACAAAGCTCACTTTGTGATATCCGACGGCGAAAGATGCAATTGTTGTCGAAGACCATTACTCGTCGCTTTGAAGATTCCAGATATCTATTTTTCACCGCCTGTCTTGTTTATCCAATTGCCTTTCCATTATTGAGCTCCATAAGTGTATATTTTGTTTAAAGATGCACTAAAACGCCATTCGCATTACAATGACTTTCGAAGCCATTGCAGGTTAATTAAATATTCTACTGTGTCTACCGGATAAAATCTACGCATTTCTAACACCCCTTTGAAAACGACAAAACATACGCCCAGAAGACTCTACACAGGAAAGACTATTACCGACATGGAAAAAAAAAAATAAGAAAACGACTTAATTCCAGCCATTTTCTTACTGGGATTGCCGTACTGGCAACCCAGTAAAAATTTAGGTAGCCCTTGGGGTGGCGCATAGGGTGGCCCATGGGGTAGGCCATGGGCCAGCCCTTAGGCTAGCCCTTGGGCTAGCCCATGGGCCCTGGCCCGGGTTTTGTTTACACCCAGACTTCTGTCACATGAACGGTTCATAGCTTTGGGCATTTTTTCCACAAAGTGTTATTACGGTATGTACGCGCCTATTTGCTAGTAGATTTTTGCTTTAGAATGTTTTACGTACCTGTAGGTAGGCTTGGTGGCACGAGGTTTCAAATCAAGGCTGGTTTGCCCAATATTCGTGCTTTGAATACGATATGTTTATGTCATGGCCCCCTTTGTGGCTTCAAACAAACACAATACGCAATCGAACCAGCCAGTCATATTTCCATTAGGTTTGCGTCCTTGCCCGGACTTTTCTAATGACTTGTCACTGCTCCAGAAATGGGCGTTGACAAAAGATTAATTAAAGAATGCAAATGAGCTGTAAACAGTACAAAACCTCCAGCTTCGTTGGCTTGATTGCAGTCACGGAGAGCAACCCGGACTATCACGGGAGCGCTTGACGTCCGTGTATTAGCAAAGATATCTTCTTTCTGGTTAATAGCACCAGCACTGAATTGAATCATGTCGGAGATGGAGCAGACGTTCTTGGACGCGGGCGTCGGTGGCCGAAGGTCGTCGTCTCCTTCAGTCAAACGAACAGTTACCTACAAGGCTTCTGATCTAGGGTTTTCAAGCAAAGGCAACGATATCACCATGCAGCACATCTCTGAGGCTAAGGGCTACCTCAACGAATTTGAACAGATGTATCGAAAGCACCGAGAGGAGACGGATAGGCTGAAGAGGCACCATGCTAGCGAGGTACAGTAGGTGGTGGTCTATGCGGTCTATGCCGGTAGATGAGCGTTTGTTGTAACGGTTACTTGAAGTGTGTATTCAAGAGCGGGCGTTTGAATCCCTTTGCGTTCTCCGCAGAATAGCTTACGGCGTGTGGTTTTACTTTACTATTTTGATAGATTTCTGACACGTTCAATGTAAACAAATCAATATTTCAATGCTTATGCTAATGATTTCGCGCGACACACCCAGAAAAGATATATTCTTATTCGCTGTGGGAGAAAGGATAAAAATTGCACTGAAAAGTCGCTGTAAATTGGCTAGATTTCAGTGACTAAAAATCAAAAAAAAAAAAAATCTTTGACAACACAGTCAATTTGACAGTCGAAACGAAGTTCTAATATTGATCAGAGATGTGGATTCCGGGCGACTATGAAAAAGAAAAATGCAAACAAAGTCTCATCGCTTTCAAGTGTTCAATAATTTTTTTCTCCAATATTCTTTGGCGTTTTTGACGTGATCTATCTTTTGTTTGCTAAACGATTAATTGGCCTTTTTAGGCCGGCGTATCATTTGGTTTGTCCATTCTTGAACCTCGGCGAGGTTTTTCAAGTCCATCAAAATGTGACTTTTAAATACCTACTTGTTTTGAAAGCCTTTTATTTGCAGTAGTTTTTATCGAAAAATAAGTAACTCTGCTATTAAAATGCTGCTCAAATACGGTTCTGCAAGAAACTGTTTCAAGAAGGCTTTTCAGTTTATAATCTTTACCTCGGAATCACTACAGTATGTTGCCTACTATCCGACCGGTACCAGTATCCGACCACTTAAAAAATAATTTCAATTTTTGCAACGCCCTAATTAGTTTACGGAAAACGAGGTATACCGAAAGGAAACCGAACATTTGAGCTTTGAGATGCAAGTTAAGGATCATTTGCAAAGGGCGCCGTTCTGCTCAGGTGAGTGAAATTTTCTTGACTAATATTTACGCTTTTCACTGCGCAGTAAAACGACTGCTGTTGAAGAAAGAGTTTTTAAATCATGATATATTTGAGGGAACCTTTCCATATTTGCAGTGTGTATTCTCAAAGAAACAAGTAGTTAGAACAATTTTCAGTTATTCCTGTAATGAACTGTTCCTAGGATAACGGAGGCCAGAATTATCAACAATTTTTTCACTAGCGTGGCCAGAACACGACCAGTGTTTTGTTTACTGTGCAAAAATCATTGTATAAGCTGCAGTGGTTATTAATTTCATATCGTTAACTTTAAGTGATCTGTGTGTTGTGTAATACTATTCTGAAGCAACTCAAATGAAACTTTCTTCATTGATTTATCGAACGGAATTATTTTCCGTGTGTAGCTTTCACAACGCATTTTGCATAACTACTGGAAGCAGACGTTAGAACGGAATTCCGTCAGTTTTTGACGATGCTCAGTTCGGAAGTCGGTTTATATCTTCCAAATTCTAATGCCAAAGTACTTTGCAAGAGCAAAGGGATACAAAAATATCTCTTCCAAGCCGAAAGTTACGTTTAATTCTTCTGTTATTCCTGTGGTCGGATACTGGGCTCGCTGGTCGGATACTGGGCAGCAATGGACATATTTTACCGGCGGAAACGAAGGTAAAAACGCAAGGCTTGTTTTCTCATATTACAGACTAAATTTATTGTTTCAGGGCTAAATTACATCAAATTTAAACTGAAGTGGTCGGATACTGGGTAACATACTTTTTTATACCTCCCAACTCAAATACATTTTCCGATTGGAGGAGAACGTGTCACGTGTTATGGGACAAAACTCACTAACTCCCTAAGGAAACAATGACTTGAACTTTCGACTCGCACGTGATCAGGTCGTGCACCTTTGAAACAGCGGCAAATTTGTATGCCAGCCAAGTCAAGCAAATAATGTTTACGCAGTCATGGCAGCCAAACGGTTTCAAACAAGAACTGAAGAAGAACTTGAACAGCTTGTTTTCTTTCTTTTCTTGAGTGGGGTCTAGAAGGTCCAGTTGGGGGTCCAGTTTGGGGGTCCACGTTTTGTACTGTCCCTGCTGCATTCCATGCACGAACCGTCGTTAAATGACCTCAAGCATAATTGAACATCTCCCTTCCCCTCGGCAGCATTTTTACCATTTAGGTCAACTAGTATTAACTCTATTCTGATTTGCCATTGTAAACAGTGCGTGTAGAGCCGAAGAACTCGTGGCGTACTAAAAGTAGAAAGATACGCCAAATAATTGAATCATGGCTTTTATGGGAAAGGCAAGCTCCAACTCATGGGATCCTGGGAGGAGTCAAAACAACGTTACGTTGCGCACTTTGTTTGATTTAGTCATAACATGCCATGACATTTTAATTAGTGTCAGTTTCTCTGTATAGGTTCATAATTAACATTCCTTGACATTCTGCTTACTAATTTTGATATAAAGATGCCTGGCAGTAAGGGAAACTGTCAACATTAAAAATGTTTTTCTTTATTGGGGGGAGGGGGTGCTTTGTTAATTGAATCAGTAAATCAATTTTAAGAGTCCTTGCCTGTCTGACCATCCCTTTGCGAAGTCATGACAGAGCTACCAGAATCTCACCAATTCACCAACGCTGACCATTTACTCTTTTCTTCAAAGGTGCAACAGCTAAAACAGGAAATTGAGAACTTAAAGCGTCAGAAAAGGCAGACAGAGGATCAGCTCCAGGAGAGCAGGGGCGAAAGAAACCGGCTGAATGAAGAGCTTGTTTCCCTCAGAAAACGGCTCCTTATGCGCGAACGTGAATTGGAAGTGATGCAACTCGACATTATGAACAAAACCAACATCATAGTTTCGCTGAAGACTGACAAGGCAGCGTTACAGCGGGAATTAGACACTCGTGATTCTGAAGAGATTGTGAGCCAATCGGCGTCCACTATTCAGGAGTCTGCGCCAATGGAGGATGAATTCTTCAGCTTCCAAATAACTGAGTTGGAAGCCAAGCTGAAGAATTCAGGCGACGAATGGGAAAATGTGCAAGAAGAGAATCTCAAATTGCAAAGTAATGTGACCGATTTGCAGAGCGAGCTCGATAAAGCAAAGCGCGATCTAGACGCAACCAAAAAGGAATGTGACCTGAAAGTGAAGAAGTTCGAGTTGCAATTTCAAAATTCCCAAAAGGAGCGAGACGATCTTAAAAGGCAGCTAGAGAAGCTTCGAGATGATCTGAAAAATAGCAAAGGCGAGCTGCTAAGTATGCAAGCAGAAGCTGGGAACAATAAGCGTGTCGCTGACAAGTTCCGAGATGACGCAGAAGATAAAAACAGGCAGATCCACGACTACGAGAAGGCGAATGGCACACTGAATGATCGAATTGAGGAGCTCCAGCAGGAACTATTGCAAAGCGAATTGCACTCTGACGTGGAAGCGAAGCATGTTAAAGAACTCGAGAATGAGGTCCGATCGTCAAACAGAAAAATTGCTGAATATGAGGCGCAGATTGACACTCTTAAAGGTACCAATGAAGATTTTCAACGTGAGCTAACCATCGTAAACAGCAGGGTAGCGACCCTTGAAAGCCAGAATGGCAAGTTCACAAGCAGGGTGAGGGAACTAGAGAATGAACTGGTACGTTGTCGCGCACACATACACGAGATGGAGAGTGAATTTGAGAATGTCAACACCAGGTATGTACAGCTTCAGTCCTCACATGATTCAAACGTGAGTGAGGTGGATGGGCTGCGCACCAGAGTAGGAAGCCACCAGAGTAAGGTCAATGAACTAGAATCCCGCAACAGCACCACGTCAAAAGAAAGAGACGACCTCAAATTGCGAATAGTGCCATTGGAGAAGAAGGTCGCGGAATTCCGACTGGCTCTGGAAAAAAGTGAAAATTCTCGCGATGACCTGGAGAGGAGAATTGATACATTAAAGGCGAGCAACTCGAATCTTGAAGCAAAGCTTAATGCTGCCAATAACGCAAAGGCTCAGCTGAAGGCAGATTTGGAAGCTGAAAAGGATAAGGCTGCCCAACTCAGAAAAGAGATCACTTTACTCAAGACTCAGTTGGCAGAAGCGCAACGCAGTCTCGAGAAAACCAAGAATGATAATGTCAGGAAAAAGAAGGTTATCGATGAATTGAAAGACACAATTCGCCGCCTTGAAGGTAACATTCACGATAAAGAACAAGACGTGCAACAACTCAACATTCAGAGTAACATGCTTGAAGACGAAAAGAACGATCTCCATGATGAGCTGATGGATGGCAACAAGAAACTAGCAGAGCTGGAAGAAGATCTAAAGCAAGCTCTCGAAGATAAGAATCGTGCTGAAAACGACCTAAATGACGCGCTTAAGAATAACTCGGAGCTGGAAACTGACCTGCAGGCCATGGATAAGAAGAAGCGAGAATATGAAGAACAAGTTTTGAACCTGAAAAAGAAACTTGAGGTTGCGGAGACGAAACTTAATGATGCTTTGACCAAGAAAGCTGTTCTCGAAGAGGAAGCCAAGAAGCATGCTGACAAGGTAAACAACCTCAAAGACGACCTAGACATCCTCAAAGGCCGGCTCTCTGAAGCACAGCGTCAAGCTGATGCTTTTCGCAAAGAAGTTAATATCAAGGATGCCACAATCGCCTCACTGAGATCTCAAATCGGTGATCTTGAGCAAGACAATAATGATATAGCAGCAGAGCTTTCCAAAACGAAGACGCAGCTTGCAGCTATTCAAGAAGAAAAACGCAAGCTCCAGTTAGAGCTCAGTACGAAGAATGAAGAAATCAATCGACTAAATGGAGAAATCGATATCACCATAAAACGAAATGAGGAGCTACAAAGTGAATGCATTGTTGTTGCCGATAAAGTCCAAACTATAGAGAACAGCTACCAAGATTTTATGGCTCTGTCTGGGGACAAAGATAGTCTTTTGGAAGGAGAGCGGGAAAAGAATGCTCAACTAGAAAAAGAAATAAAAAATCTAAACGTCAAGATAAAAATGCTAGAGGAAAGAGATCGAACCAAAGAAGTGGATCAACTAAAGGCACAACTTGATCAGGCAAACGAAAAGATTGCTGACCTACTTTCGCGCATCAGCCAACTGGAAGGTGACAAATCTGATCTCGAACGCGATATTGTAGCTGCCCAAAGTGATCTTGCACAGAAAGAAAACGACTTGGAAGGCGCGCAGAAGGATAAGGAGAAAGCAGAAGATGATCTATACAACATTCAAGGGAAAATTGATAATTTAGAGAGTCAATTAGCAGCTGCACGTAACCAGATCACTCAACTAAGGGAAAGCTGCAGGGACGAAAAGAACAAGAATGTCCAAGCAAAGGCAGAAAATAATAATCTTGCGGCCAAAATAAGCCAGCTGGAGAAGGCAAACGACGGTCTAACGAGCCTGATTACAAAGAAAGACAAGGTTTTCGCTGACTTAAACGAAAAGATAAAGAAGTTGCTGAACGAATTGGCCGACGCGAAGCGTGATACCCTTGCTGCCAAAATGGAAGCTGAAGATCTGCGACAGGATAAGAAGGACTTGGAACGCAAACTCGACGATCAAGTCAAACGCCTTCAGCGATTCGAAACCGAGATTAAAGATCTCAAGGAACAAAGGAATACTCTGGAGACTGAACTCAGCAACAAGACACACAAGTTGGCACTTAAGGAGTCCCAGATAGACAGTCTCAAAAAGGAAAGAGATAACCTAAGAAAGGAAGTCGAGAACCTAAACGTCAAACTAAAGCAACTAAAGGAAGAAAACTTAGCCCTTCAATCAAGCTGTCATGAACTAGAGAAGAAAGATGAGTCGAACTTCAAAGAGATCGAAGGCAAAGATGCCGCCCTCGAGCGCCTAAAATCCGCTGAGGCTGCTGTTGAAGAGGAACTCCTAAGCTTGAAAAAAGAAATGATGACCACTCGAAATGCCCTTGAGGCCGCCAACAACAAGATCAAATCATTAGAAAACAGTCTAAAGCAAACCAATATCAGTATGAGTAAGCTCGAACTCACTATCCAGACCTTAAATAAGGAGCGACAGGAGCGAGATAGCGCCAGTTCCAGCCATGATACGCAGTATATTGAGATTGAAACACTCTACAAGGCTAGTCAGGATCGCAAAAACAGATACAAGCTAGAGGTACAAACCCTAAAAGCTCGTATTGAAAAGATGGACGCAGACTACAAAAAACTGCAACAGGAAAATGTTGATCTCCGAGCAAAAATAAATGCCTTGAACAAGAAGAATCGAGATCTACAATCTGCAAATGATCGCACAAACGAAGGAAAACAAGCGGCAAAAGGCGACCTGGAAGCTGCTAACATCCAATTAGCTGACCTTGAGATCAAATGCGACAACGAAACTAAAGAGAAGGATTCCTTTAAGAAGCAATTGGATGATGCTCTGGATAAGTTGGAAAAAACACGGAAACAAAATCTAGAACTCGAACAAGTTATCATGGAAAACACGATGCAGCTTGAGGAAGCTGAAAAGGAAGTGGCAGAGAAAGAAAACGAGATTAGAAATTTGATAGATGGTAAAGAGTTCTTAGAGGGTCAACTAGATGTTGCTAAGAGTGGTTTGCAAAAAGCACAAAAAGAAGTTGACGACCTCAAAGCCCAAGATGCACTCAAACAACATGAGATCCTGGATCTTAACAAGAATATAAACGACTTAGAGGCTCGCATCGTGAAGTTAACAGGAGAAAGGGATAGATCACTAGAAGAACAAACCTTGAGTATCGAAAAGATTGCCAACCTGGAAAAACTGATTGGAGATCTGACTAACGAGAAAAATGCATTCTTGGAAAAAATCGAAGAACTCAAGAGAGGAATCAGTCAGCTTCGAGAAGAAGGGATGAGTGTTCATAAGCAGATTACAGAACTTCAAAGCGCGATTAACTTCTCAACCAAAGAAATCGATAACCGAGAAGCAACCATTGCTGATTTGAGAAACAAAGAAGAAGTTCGAGACCAAGAAATAGAAAACCTTAGAAAGAACTTGCTACGCTTGCAAAGTGACTACGAAACCGCCCTCCAGAAAATCAAAGAGTTGGAAAAGGCCTACCAATCATCCAACGATAAAGCAACACTGATCGAGAGCAAGGATTCAAGTAACCGCGACAGGATAAAACGCCTTGACGACGAAAATGGTGCCCTAAGAAGGAAAGTAACAACACTTGAAATCTCCATGAAGACTAGCGAAGAAAAAATCCAAGACCTGGAGAAACAAGTCATGCAAGCTAACGAGGAGATAACCAGACTGCAATTCGCGCCTTCTTTTGAAACGCCATTTCAAATTGAAGGACAAAGCTTTGTTGAATCAGCAGGAGGTAGCATTGAAGCAGAATTTCTTAAAAAGGATTTGGAAGATCAGAAGAACAAGAATGCCCAGCTTGAGAAGCAGCTGAGGCAAGCTAATGATGCCATAAAACATCCACAGTTCCAAGTCGATCAACAGAGCAAAAAGTTAAAGGAAAATGACGATACCATTTTCGACCTGCAGAAAAAGATCCAAGAGCTTAACATCCGTCTTCAAAAGACAGGGGATCAGACTGATAACCCAGGAATTGTTGCCTCTCTACGCGGTCAAAAAGACACTTTGGAACGAGACAACCAGATGTTGAAGAAAGACCTAGAAATCACTACAAAAAATCTGGCCCAGACAAAGACGACTCGCGAAAATGCCGAAAACCAGCTATACAAAATCAAGAAGTTGTTGAATGAGAGCGAACTTAAGCTGAACGTGGCCACCACGCAAAACGAGAATCTTCACCAAGAGTTGCTACGTTCACAACAGAAAAACAATGACTTGGAAAACGAAAGGGACCGAGCATTGAAAGACCAGGCTGATCTTCGCGGGGAATTGTCAGAAAAAACCAATCGTTTGCAAAAAGCACAAAGCGACCTTCAATCCTTAAAATCACAGGTACGTGATCTGGAAAGTCGTATCCTAGATCTGGAGCGGGAACTGGACGACAGTCAAAGCAAGATCAAATGGCACGGGAACAACGAGAACCAACTGAAAGACGAAATCGCCTCACTTAAGAGGAAGCTGGATGACCTGAGAGAGGCACATGACAAGCTCATCAACACGATAGACCACCTAAATACGCAATTACAGGACAAAGACGTAAGCATTGCTCTCCTTGAACACGCCGTGAAATCGCTACGAGACCAATTCGAGAACCAACAGAGAAGTTTAGCTACTGCTAACGCTAACGCAGCCGAACTAAAGAGGAAGTATTGCAACGCCTTAACCGAAACTGAGCGATTACAAAATGAAGTCAACACGAAGGTACTAAAGATACGCAGCGTGGAAAATCGCTTCAAGTCCTTAGAAGCTGACAAAAACAAGTTAAGGGTGGAAATCAGTCTCCTTAAAAAAACCATCTCCGAACAAAAGGTCCAAATTGACAGAAGCAAACGCCGTTCCGAGATAGGTGCACCGGCTGTCGTCCAAACCCTTCAGTCATCTCCAGATATGCTCCAATTCAGAGATGACTCAGTTACCTCCAAGAAGTTTAATGACCTAGAATCATCGTACAAGAAGATTATCCGAGAAAAAGAAGATGGAGACAAACAGGCCACAGCACTGCGAAGCAAGCTCGCCAAGTTAGAAAGCAAACTTGCTGACCTTAATAGAGCTAAAAACGCGTTGGAAGGAGATTCTACATGGAAAACTAAGAGAATTGATCAACTGGTAAAAGAACTCGATGATTTACAATCTAAAGACATGATTGATTCTGACGAGGCTCTAGGATGGAAAAACAGAATCACCCAAATGCAGCAAGACTTGGAGGGTGCCAAAACCAAAATCTTTCGATTAGAAGCCATGAATAAAACCTACGAACAAAAGGTCAAGGATTTCAGTGAAGATTTAATCAAGGCAAGAGAGAACGTGTCGCAACTTGAATCAAAAGCAGAGGATGATCAGCAAAAGATAGAAGACCAGCGAAAGGAACTATTAGAGGCTTATAAAAAGGCAGCGGACTTAGAAGCAGCTACCAAGTCATACCATAACACTAAGAGTGAATTGAACGGAGTCATACAAACCTCAAAGAACAAAATGGAAACTTTGGAAAACAACCTCCAGAAGGAAGCCAAGCAGCACGCACATGTAAGAGGCACTCTCGACCAAGTGAAGATAAAAAACGAAGACCTGAAACTGGAAATAGCCAAATTACACAAAAAACTACGAGAGCTTCAGCAACAGTACGATTGCCAGGTACGGTTTAATTCAGTCGTCAAACTTCACAGTCAGTTTGCTCTTTATTTAAACAGGGCTCGAAATTAACGAAAAAAATCCAGTCGCAATTTTGCGACAAGATACCGTCGAAAATTTAGTCGCGATTTCGTAAATTGTATTTAGCAAAGCAAAATACGAGACTGCAATGCTTGTGTGTAAAGAAACCGCTGAAAATGGCGAATGATTCCAAGGAATGGAGTTGTACACGTAACACCGCAGCCAAATTACGCAACAATTACGTTATCTTTAGATGAAAAACAAAAATTCAAGGCGAGAAACAAAATAATTTTGTCATTTCTTCATGAAAAATAAATGTTATTTTAGCAAAAGTAGCAGCAAAGTGGCGACTTCTTGTCCTTTTTGTTTCGAAAAAGCGAAGGTGAAAACTTTTACTACTATTTCTCTGGCCGAGCTAAATCAAGAACGCCTCGACTCAGCACGCCACCTCCAGGTCTCCCTATTCAACATAGCTGTTCTCAGTTCTTCCACACTTTCCAAACCAGTATCGCTTTTCAGATTGTCTAGTGGAAGGTGAAAACAAGTCGTAAATTTGCGACTTCTCCGGGTATTTTAGTCACAAAGGAAAAAAATTCAGTGACAGCAACTGTATTGGTCGAATTTCGAGTATTACCTTAAACATGTTAAAAGTTTGGCTTTCCTAAACAAACAAGGTATTTTTTCATTTTTTGGCAAAACCCAAATTTCATCGATCCCATGATCTGTCGATCTGTGTGTCTTCACCTATACTAAAAAATACCTTATCTCGTTCATTCCAGGTACAAGAATGGTCAGAGCGCAAGTACACAATTGACGGCTTGGAAAAAGTCAACATGGAGTTAGAAGCTCTCATAGACAAATTAAGACGTGAATTAGCTAACTACAACAACGAATATGACATCCTGATATCCGAAAAGCGTGACATCGCGAGTGAGTTAGCTCAGTTGAAGGCAAGAGAACAGGACATAGAAAAGTCTTTACAACAGGTGGTGGAAGAAAAACACAGGCTGCAGGTTGAATTAGAAGATGTTAGGAGGGAGCTTAGTGAACCTCTACATGAACCAGACCTTCTGCTTCAGCAAGTGTCGGCTGTCGGTTTGGAATCTGGCGTCGAAAGGTTCCCCGACATGAAAGATGACCTTGAAGCAGCTAAAAACGAGACTGATCGGCTCGCTAATGATATTACATCCTGGCAGTCCAAATACAACACTTTACAGAGCAGCTACGACGACTTGGACGGTGACAAGAAGCTGCTCGAAGATAAACTTGACAGCATGCAGAAGACGATGAACGACTTCGAGCACCACAATCACATTCTGACATCCGACAAGAACAGGCTCACCGTCGAACTTGAGGCAGCCAAACGAAAGACCAATGATTTGCTGTCAGAGCTAGATGAAGCCAAACGTGGCAAAGATTCTCTAAAAGTGGAGTACGAGATCTTACAGAAAAGAATCACAAAGATAGAAGCCGAGTATGAAATCCACATCACCACTCGCCACGACAATGGTGATTCGGGTGCGTACGCCAAACTACAAGAAGCCTACAAGTGCAGCCAGGAACGTGAGAACGAGGTACAGGCGGAGCTGTTGACTTGCTACAAAGTGATCGGAGAATTGAAACATCAACTGATTGGAGCTCAAGAAACCATTGAACGGCTAACAATAAACTACAACACTGAGACCATCAGGAGTGCAACTCTTCGCGAAGAAGTAGTCACTTATCAGAGACGACTCTCCGAATTAGAAGAGAAGTACGAGATTAACCGAGGAGCAAACGAAGACATGGCGAATAAGCTGGCGGTCTTGGAACAGCATTTGACTGAAGCAAGCAGACAGAATACATCGATCCAAGAATCAAAGGCGCTTATCCTTGTTGAAGTAAGCAATCAACGAAATAAAATCACCCGCCTTGAGAAAGACTTGGAGGTTGCAGAAAGCGAAAAGACAAACCTTCGACTACAACTGATGGCTTTCCTTAGTAAAGGAGAATCTGAATCGGATGAAATCAGTAAACAAATCTCTGAGCTATCAGAACGCAGCCTGTCTTTCCGACGCGAGAAGGAAGACCTAGAGAGGCAACTCTCGAAGCAGCATGCTGAGTATGCAGAAAGCACCCAAGAGATTAATGCCTTGAAAGCAGAAATCGAAGACCAAAGACGAACAAAGAGCCTTGAAGATCAGCAACGTTCTGGCGAAATACAGTCTCTGAAGATCAGCATGGGTGAATTGCAGCGAGAAAACGAAGCTCTGAAATCAGAGACCTATTCCAGTTCCACCAAAAAGCAAACCGAATCTCTCTTTGACCTCGATGGAGGTGACGAAGATCTCGGTCCATCTGCAGAATCGACCAGATATGATCTCGACGGCGATGACTTTGAAGGTGGAAGCACTACTGTGACTGGCAA
This sequence comes from Montipora capricornis, assembly GCF_036669925.1. Lineage (NCBI taxonomy): Eukaryota > Metazoa > Cnidaria > Anthozoa > Scleractinia > Acroporidae > Montipora > Montipora capricornis. The sequence goes on along the minus strand of NC_090888.1, from coordinate 11,849,761 downwards.
AGAAGGAAAGTCCTAAATTTAAAGCATTTAAAGCATAAGACAAAAACCCAACGTTACTTTAGGAAATTTACTTGCAGAGAAAGAAAACATGCATTTACAAAACGTTCAAAGTTACTTTGATTGTAGACCATTTGTCATTGGTATTTCTGCAGGATAGCTTCAAACTCGTACAGCCACTAAGGTGTTTAACATGATACAAAAACTAAAACGAGGCTGAAACACTTATCTACAAGGTTTATTGTGACCGTAGAAGCGGTTACGCCGCATTTGCTTATTAAAAAATCGACAGTGTTTGTTTAACACAAAAATAGCTAAAAACAATAGCAAAATTTTCGAATGCACCGAGACAATAAAAT
>NC_090888.1:11834405-11844405 GCF_036669925.1 Montipora capricornis | reverse complement strand
TAAAATTCCTGGGGAAGGGCACGATGTTGTGTCAGAAAAAAGAGATCAATCACTTGCTAGGCAACCACAAAAGTGCACGTGATCACCTTATGTCAAATTTCTTGTTTACAATTAATGAAGAATGTTAATCGTTCGTCGCTTTTAGAGTTAAACAACGTACTCTTTGGCCAAGAAACTTACGTCTTTCGTTTTTAAATTTTGTTGTAATGTTTAACTGAATATTTATATTTCATCTGTCGGGTCGGGAAGACTTCTTTGTCGGGTCATTGACCCGAGACCGGACTCTTATCTAAAACAATGTTGATTAATCCCTTCACTGAAAAACGACTTCTTTAAATCATGAAGCAAAAAATGGACAACAAGCTGTCTTTCAAATAATTCTTGACTAAGAACAAATAGACAAATTTCAAATTGTTTTTTCCTGAAGACTGTGCAGACTTGAGTCATAAATAGCCAGAAAATTGAGAACACAGACTACTGAAGGTATTCGATTTCGTCTCTGGTATCCAAGTAGAAAATGTTACTAGAGAATTTGCCGTTTGGTTTTAGAGTAACTGCTGAATACCCCGCCACTCCAAAACGGATCTTGGAAAGTGATGGCTACGCGGCTACGCAGTGGTCATTACCACCCCTCCCCCCTAGAATATGTTAGTAAGGAAAGAAGCGGCTACGCGGCTACGCAGTGGTCATTACCACCCCTCCCCCCTAGAATATGTTAGTAAGGAAAGAAGCGGCTACGCAGCCACGCAGTGGCTACTACCACCCTTCTTCACACGATCTCGTTAAAAAGTGTAGTTAACGGAACCTTAAAAAAAGATAAAATTTTAAAAAGAGCGCATGCTTAGCCTAATCACTGAAACGAGCGCTTAGTCTTAATCAGTAAACGAGTGCTATATTCATCAAACGATCTCGCTAAAAAGCGTAGTAACCGAGCCGTGAAATGAAGTACGGTCGAAACTTCGTCTTTTACCGTTGATTTTTTATCGTTAAAACATTTGTTTTTGATGGTATTTTAGTTATCGAGGATATAAAACATGTTCAGAAAAGTCGCGGACCAAGGACACCATACTGAAGACTGTGCAGAGTTGAGTACAAAATAAATGTAAATTGCCAGACAACTGAGATGCAACTTCAGTAAACACTGTGATGCATTCAAGGCGTTCGATTCCTTTTAAACCCATACAGGATTTGCCATTTGGTTTCAGTTTTGTACATAACACCACAGTTTGCCAAATAACATTAGAAACAAAGCTCACTTTGTGATATCCGACCGCGGAAGATGCAATTGTTGTCAAGACCATTACTCGTACCATTACTCGTCGCTTTGAAAATTCCAGATATTTATTTTTCACCGCCTGTCTTGTTTATCCAATTGCCTTTCCATTATTGAGCTCCACAAGGGGTACACTTTGTTTAAAGATCCACTAAAACGCCATTCGCGTTACAATGACTTTCGACGCCATTGCAGGTTAATTAAATATTTTACTGTGTCTAACGGATAAAATCTACCCATTTCTACCACCCCCTTGAAACCGACCAAACATACGCCCAGAAGACTATACGCAGACACTACTTAGCAGGGGAGGGATAGGAAAGACGTTTCCCGACAGAGAAAAGAAAAATAAGAAAACGACTAAATTCCAGTAACTATCACAATGCAAAGCAGTCTATGACGTAAACCCGTTATCGAACCCATCCCCCTTCATTGCTCGGTTATGGCTCAAAGTATCATGACGACTTTTCGCGTCTTTTCAAGCGAAAAACAATGGAACGATATAGTAGAATAATTAAAGTAAAAACATTTGTTGAGTAAAGTGAAAGGCACTTTAAAGGGCAGCTAACAACATTTTCAGTTATTTTCATTGAACGATAATAATACTTCAAAGAAATAAGTTGAGTGAGACTTGAATTTTTATTTTCACATCAAAAATACTCTGTAATCCATGCATGGTTTCATTCGGTTACATATGTCTGCATAATGCTACAAAGCGATACAAATTCCATTTCTACATCAGTGTTAACAACATTAACAAATATGTTGGAAAAAAGCATTCTTTGATTGCACCGACGTCACGGCAGCCATGTTGGTGGAAAGAAGCGGAAAATACCATAATACTCTTTGCTCGTCCACCCAAATTTTAAATAAGCATTGTTTCCAGTTTCTCTTGAGACTTACAATGGTCCCAAGAAAAAACAAAACAATGCTTATTCAAAATTTGGGTGGACAAACAAAGAGTACTATGGTATTTTCCGCTTCGGCCAATAGCGAAAAAGTCTTTTGGGAATTTGAGCTACATTTTTTCTATTGTGTTGGCACCAATATGGCCGTCTTACCACGTTAGTGCAATCAAAGAATACCACAGACGGGTTGAAACAAATAAATCTATTTGTTGAGCAGTTCAATTTGCTGCCATTTACAGCAAACAAATGCACTGATATGTCATCCAAATTAAATAAATTCCCTTTCTCTCAATGTTATCGTGCTTTCACTATTGAATAAATTTACTAATATGGATAATTTTTTTTCTCCGTCAACCGTGTTTTCATGGTTTAAAATGACCTTAGACTCCACCTGACAATTACATTATTTATTAGTCTCCATTTCTCTGGGTAGTGCACAATTGTAAAGAACCCCAAGAGTTCAATTGGATAGAAAACAGAAATACAGCTCCAACAGCCTTTCAGAGCTCATCGCTTAAATGAAATATCGCTAAGTACCGATTTCAAAACGGGGTTTTTCAACATTTAAAAAAGGTTCTTTGCAGCAGTCTTGAAATAACTGGGCCAAGCAAGAGGCGAATGATTCGTGGTCGACACGCTGAATGTCATTTAACGTGTGAGAGATATGTGCAAAGTTATTCATGCTGACACCACTGACTATGTAGCGTCCGAGGTCGAGCTGTAAACTGGTTTAAACTAGGCTAAGCCGGGTTAAATACCATGGCAACCTATACCTTTTGGATGAACTTCAAGCAAAAATAAGCGCCGCACCTTTTTCGAAAAACTCGAGCCGGACCTCCTCCTCTATACACTGAATACTGTGGTGTGGCCGAAAAGGAGGTGGAGACCGCGCTCTTTAAGACGGAGTTAGAAGGCTCCTTCCGGTAGAGAATATGAAGCATAATTTCTCAAATAAACTGCTCCCGTTTGTATTTTAACGTACGACAATTGGCCTCATTCTAGCGATTCTATCATTAGTTTTCTCAATAAGTCTGCTCACTATTTCGTTCAATGAAATAAGGTGTTTCCACTACATTTAATTAAATACTCTGCTTAAGGCTGCGCATGCGTGGTGGTGGCTCTAATTCCTAAAATACCCCATTCCCATTGTTTTTCAGTTGTTCACCTATGACCAGAAAAGATAACACATCGAAAACGAAGATGATATAAACTTGGACGGCAAATAAAGTTTGCAATCCTTTTAGAGGTCCCTTCTACGAAATCTACACAACAGAACCCAGTTATCCTTCATAATATTCTCATCAGCAACAAAGTTTTCAGTACAGATATCACAATAACATTCGGATTTGACAAACGTCCATTTAAACACTTCTTGGTATAATTTCGGAATTGCTTTTTTCCGTTTAAGAGAACCTTTTGACGTTCAATTTTGTACATATAAAATGCTCACGTCGAATAAACTCGACATTCGTTAATTGTCACGTTAATTTAACAAAGTTAATTAAATTTCAGATCTCGCGCACTTGTGTTTACTGTCCAGTGGTCTTGCCTTCGTTCACATGACGTTTTCTCTTCTTTCTCTTCTTCTTTGATTCACTTCTTTTTTTCTTCTTTGTCACGTGACCAATAACTTCTATCTCGCTCTCGTCGGGGCCTGGCCCTTGAAAGACCTTTTTCACGTGAGGGTAAGGTGCCTCGGAACGAAGATGAATTTTCTGTGGAGTTTTGACAAGAGATTTTTTAGCTCCTTTTTCATCCCTCTTTGTGTTCCGAGGAACTGGAATAGCCTGTCGAGATACGGCCTCTGTGTAAAAAACAAACAAACAAACAAATAAAAATACGAAGATCAGTCATACACACTAAACAGAATTTTTTAAAAGTAAAGATACAAGAATTTACACCACCATAGAATAACCTACGATTCACATTATTAGTAAGTAGCAACAATCCCTAAAAATAAGTTACACACAGTTAACGACAAAGTACTTCTACAACATTAACATTCTTCACAAAATTCGACCACTTCTCAAAAAAAGAAATGTGTTTGACCTTAGTCGTGGAAAACTGTGTACGAGTGCAAGAAATAAGAGAGGAAGAGATCTCTACAATCGACTTTGAAATTTGTTAAGAAAGCCTTAGGATCTATGGAACACGAATAATTTGGTCCCACGTATTACGGAAGTTGCGCGATTTGTGGCAATGTGGGGATCAACTATTTCAAATGGCCAATACTTACGGCATAAATGTTTTCAACAAACAGCTAAACTGTTTCTTTGTAATGTCAGGACTCGATGTATGAAGTGTTCATACAAAAAATTAACGCGTCGTCGCTAATACGTACCGGTGCTGCTGGCGTCAAAACAAGCTGATGGCTCCACAAACATCGTTTCTTGGATTGGCTGACAGCCTCCACAAGATCCTCCACACTCGCCAATTGCCGTTAGTCCATCTTCAGACTTGCGCACATTCACCAAGCGTTGAGGGAGCTTGGGTGTACCCCACCCTTCCCACTCAACTTCCTTGCGCATGCGTAATCCAGTGCCCGTCAGATCGATGAGGAATTTACCCTTGTAGCACTTAGAAGCAGCTGAGTAACAGTCTCCGGCGCGGCCATATCTGACCGGGTTGCCCTCCGATTTGGTAAACTGGTAATCATCTCTGTGAACAAGACCCGATGTTGGATCGACTCGGATTTTGTTGAACCTAACACCAATTGAAAAAAGTGATGCAATCAGAGAGGTAGGTTTCCATACGGTTCACAATTTTTTTTTCTTGCGGAAACTCCGAGTCCTGGTCAATTAGTTTTTTGTTAGATAACAATTTCTTTTTAAAATAACTCGCCTCTTGCTAATTTACGAAGAACGAAAGTGCAAAATGTTGACGCAAGGCATTGAGCCACGAATAAATCTCTTTGCACAACATAGAGCGAGGCTTTGTTGCTGAGAGTCTATGTGATCAGATGAATATGAGAAGGTTGTTTACTATACATGGTTGTGAGCATTAAATGATGTAGCTCCATCATACATTAAGGATCTCTTCTTTTTACGTGCCACACCATAAGATCTCAGGGGGTCTCGTATTTTATCTCTCCCTAGATGTAACACAACATCATATGGGCTTAAATCAATTAGATATTTAGGGCCAAATTTATCGAATTCTCTTAAAGATAATATTAGATTATCTCAGGACTTAACTTCTTTGCTGGTATGCAGTAATAACAATGTTCCTTCTTTTTCTTTAAATTTTAGTTCTTTATTTCTTTTTTATTTCTACTTAATTTTATTCTAATTCTATTCCATTTTATTGTTGATGTAATTTAGGTATTTTGTATTCGAGCTTTCCATTCTAAAGAATCGGCAGACGTCGGGCATCTGCCGTTTGCCAATATTAAACGAAACCCGGTGTTAGCCACAGAAAGCTAGAAAGTTTCAAAAAGACAAATGTTTGAGGCATGGAGAGCAAACATGAAGGAAATGCTACACATACCTCGTCGTGCCCCAGTAATTCGCGGTCAGTTTGGGTTCAGGGTTGACTGAGCCGGTACAGCTCTCAAAGTTGAGGAGTCTACCCCTGTGGAAACTGGCAAAGTTTCTTTCAGGACCAGCTTGAAGAGTGATGTACTCACGTGGGGTGGACGTGCTCATACCGTGGCAGTAAAGACGAACAGGATTACACGACGGCGTCATCTGAATGGCGTATTCATCGTCTTTGAAGCCAGGCCACATTTTCTTAACCTCAGCACAACTCCCTAAAACGAACATTCTGCGATGAGCATTCAACTTCTTCTTTAAATAAAGCCTTCATATAACACTGAGGAATTTAAGAAATGATCGTAAGTCTAAGTCTAATAATTGACTTATGACATTCGTTTTTAACACGGACTTGAACGTGTTTCCTAGGGACTTCCAGGAAACCTCCACTTGAGCAAAAAAAACCTTTAAACCATAGTAAATAACATTTTCAGTCGAAGGAGATTCATAATTTTTTTAAGAAAGCGTTTGTATCCGAAATAAATAGGTTTTAGAAGGGCCTATTTTTGTTTTCAAATTTCGTAAGCGCCGACATCTTGAATAATTGGGACGTGTTACAGTTGCCCTGTTGCTATTAGACAAAAGCTCTTGGTGTCAGAACAACAAAGCAACCGTAAGAGGTCACAATTATTCAAGATGGCGGCGGCGCCCGCGAAATTTGAAATTGAAATAAGCGATTTTAAATTTAACAAATTTCGAACAAATTGATTTCGAAACATTATTGCTTCGGTTTATACTTATTCTGTAGCAACAGAGTGGAGGTTCCCTTTGTTTTCATTTCACGAAAGGCTGCTCAAGTCACAAACATCGCTAAGAAAAAAAAACTTTCCAGCCTTTTTTGCTGACTAAACCTAGAAATGTTTGGCTACTCGAACCTAATTTTCAATCCAACCGGTATAAATTTCTGCCATTTTAGTCAATTTATCTCAGGCTTGTTTAACAGTCAAAGAAAATGGTATAACCAGTGAATAAACCTTTTTTTACAATGACTGCAAAAAATCTCACGCGTTTATTGGCTAATTTTTATTGTGAATAAGCGAACAAACACATAAATTTATAATTTATGCGAGGATGACGCGATTTTGCTCGCGTCAGATTGAAGTTTCTCGCATTTTTATCTCGCGTTCTTCTCGTGCTTTGACTTAATTCTGACCCCTCTGCCTTTTTGTTATTGTAAAAAACAAATTGATGTCAGTTTTTCATGCCTCTGTCCTGTTATTGACAATGAATTTCGTCATAACATTGCCTCGTGGATCCACAGCTACTTTAACAATGTAATGACGAAATTCGTAATCAATAACAGGAGAGACGCACGAAAAACTGACATCAATTTGTTAATTAGAATTTAACCTGCGTAGCTGGCGGGATATTTTATCACGGGATTATTTTAACACGCGCGAACATTAAAATCGATGGCTGCTCCGTCGTGCTTTGGCCACGAGTGCGAGCGGCTGTCGAGGGAAACTGGTTACAATGCCACTCGCGGCTAACTCGTGGCCCGAAACAATAGATTTACTGGCGCATTTTTGAATAATGCCGCGATAAAATATCTCGCCAGTTACGCACGTTATTTCGAATTCAAATCATCCAATTATTTAACGCGAGTCCAAGCGCGTAATTCTTGACATGGTTACTCCTTACACAAAGAATAATATGAATGAAAACCAATTTTTATTCACTACTTGCACAATCCCACAATGCAATCTGTTTTCGGGGGCTCTTTTCATAAAAACAATGGATATTCTGTTCACTGAATCATGATACAGTCCCAAGAGCAAACAAGTTTTATTTTTTTATATGTAAAGAACCCCCAAAACCGATTGCATTATGGGATTGCGCAAATAGTGACTGAAAGACTCTTCACTAAGACTCGTTTTGAAAATGAGGCTTTTGTCATCTCGACGCTGGCTCACTGATCCGAGGATATAGGCGCAGAGAAAAGTTAACTACTTACGTGGAATCTTGTATTGTAGGCTTGGTCTGAGGATAGGTTTCTCGGAGAGTACCGACGGTGCATTGGGACACTCCAGAGTGAATCCGACTGACAGCGAGTCCCTCCTGGCTCCTTCCTTGTGCAGGGCCTCTATCCAATAATACTTGCCGGCCTCTAGTGGAATGTAGCCTGATTGTTGGAAGGGTTGGCTGGTGTAAGACGAAAAAAAACAGAACGAGATTTGATGTTGAAGCTCGTCTTTTACACAGAAACAAAATGAAGGATGACCAAAGTTAAGATAGAGTGGCTTGAGGACATAATATTTCTGTGAAGCAGCTTTACTTCCCATCCCTTAAAAGAGATCTCGCATATCGCCTGAAAAATTACACCGATATCGGATAAGTCAACTTATGGACAGCGATTCTTTAAAACAACCTTGTCAAATTTGGAAAAAGCGCTCAATTTTTTCAAATTTCATCCACCTCTATCGTCTTTACCTTAGTTGCAAGCGAAAAAAATTACGTTCACTGCGCTGACAAGTTTTTACAATCGAAAATTTTAGCATTACTTCCACATTTCCTAACTAAAAGCGACAAAAATACCCTCAAGCATGGTAACGAAACTATAGCAATACTTTTCAGTCCTCATTGACAAAAGATGAGATGCCGTGAGACTAAAATGGCGTGACACACCTCCTTCAATCACCTTAGTAAAGATGATCTCGTGTTCAGACTGAGATTTCTTACAGTTTTAATGCAGGGTTCTCGATAGCTTTTCAAAGTACCGGACAAAGTTATTTTCCGTTGTGAGACCCATTTGCAAGAGGCTTGGGAGCGATCCCTCAAGGAGGCCTGGTCCCCAATAAATTACTGTAAATGAAACTCTCTGAAATGCTGTTTGCATTCTTGAGTTTGGAGAAAAAAAAATGAGAAAAATAAACTTATTGCGTAAAGAAATGAAATGCCAACAGATTGATTATTCCGTTTGCGTTTCCGCACAAAAAAAAGCGATGTCACTTCTGTTTAGTATGGACTGGGATTTATTGCGCGTGATTCCCTTGTATTTCTTCAACCAAAGGCTTCCTGATGTGCCAAAGTCCAAAAACAAAATAAAAAGAGAAAGGAAAAAAAGAAGCCTATAAATTTATAGCGTCAAAGTGCCGGACGGGAAATGGCAAACAACCGCTCGAAACGTCCGGCCTACGGATCCGGCCTCAAACGAAAACCCTGTTAAATAACGGTGAAACCATAGCTGCAATGGTTATAATAATTTTTACTAAATTAAATCCCTTACTCAGAGAAATCATTGTGGGAAGTTCCTTGCACAACTGCAAATAAGTCCTTGTCCTTTTCTCGTGAAGACCCGCTGAAGAACAACTCCGCTTCGTCGTTGCCCGACAAGGAGAAGGAGTAAGTTCCCGTATATGGTGCTATGAAGTAACCCCGCATTCGAGAGCCATAGTTGTCTCCCTCGTTTTTGGGCGCGTCAAAATTCTGAACAATGCTGGTTTCCGTGGGATGTTTGGGGTAATCCTTATGAAGCGCAAGGTCTGTTATTGTGGTTCCCTGAACTCCTCGCCACACTTCACGCTGTACTCCTGGGTAGGGACCTATCAACTTTGCTGCAATAGAGAATGTAAAGGAAAAAAAGATGATTTGTTATATAGCTTAACTTTTCCCTCAACAGCGCGTGCCCTCATTGGTTACTTCGAGGTCACATGACATCTAACACTAAAGACTGTTTCCCGCCAAAAGTTTCTGAGCGGGCAACATTGCAACATCTATGACGTCAGAGAGTAACAGTGCACTGTTACCCGAGAATAGGGAACTTACGAAACGACGACGCCGACGGCAACGACGACGCTACAAAACAATAGGTTTAGTGAGCAAAAACAATGGTACATTTCTTTGCCGTCATCTCCTAAATGACGACGTGAAATGACCAAATTCAAGGTTCTGTGCAGGACGTTAGCACCTGACGATGAATTTTCAGTTCTCTCTCTACGCTTCCAACTCACTCATACCAGTTTAATTCCTCGACAGTTACTACACATTTTTAACGCGGAGCTACATGAAATAGTTTCGTAGTGATATGAACAAAGCGGATTTGTATTTTTAAATGTAGTCCTCGTAGCCGTCGTCGTCCTCGTTTCGTAAGCTCCCTAATGTTAACTGACGACCGCCGTTGCTGTTGCCATTGCTCGTTTTTCTTTTTGTGCTATATAACAATGTTTCCTCAACAACGTTTCCCTCGGCTGCGCCTCGGGGAAACATTGAGATTCTCGGGAAACAAAATTAACTGTTTACCTTGGGACCAGTCATTAAGTGTTTAGTATTGCTTGATTTCTGCAACGCTG
>NC_090888.1:11826905-11829405 GCF_036669925.1 Montipora capricornis | reverse complement strand
CGCATGCACCGTTTTCACGGCATATAAGTAGAAAAACTAGAGGGAAAAGAAAGAGCCTTCGCCGGAAAAGTTCTCGACGAAGCACGCCAGCTGAAAGAACTACAAACCCCACCAGAGGATTGAATATTTGAGAAATAACGCGTGAAGGTTTCCACACAGACCACTGTCCACAAGCAACTTGCGCGTTATTTTATTTATTGCCGACAGTTATCTCCGGCCTGACCTTAGTAAAACGTGACAGAGAGACTTTCGCCTTAATGACACCTCCAGTGTCAATCAATGCAATGAAATGTCAAGACAGAATTGAACTAAAAAAAATTTTAAGGCTGAATCACAACTCACCATTTCTATCGTAGGCGGGATTAACCTGAGGCGTAGGAGATGGGGCATGGGGTTGAGTCTGAACTGCTGGCTTCGGCGGGTGCACTGGGGCCGAGAATGGAACTTGGACGGGTTTGGCGGCTGCTATTTGATTTTCTCCAGTTGACGGATACTCTGAAGCCACTAAAATGAATATAGGAGAGCGCTCAGTTGGTAAGCAATGGCATTTCCCTTTCTAGTGAAACAATAGAGAGAAGACGTTGCGTCTTCCACAAAACGGATGCAACTTGTTCTAGACCTTAAAATTGGATTCGACGGCCGTTATGTAAACAGATACTTCCAGTTTGCGGAATACTCGAAAAGGTAAACATATGATAAACAAGTGGTTCAAACCAAAGAAACCAAAACAAAAACAATTATGTACTTTCGACAAACACGCGCCGAAACAAGTTTAAAACGCAAAGCTGCGAAGAACCGATGCGTAGCGTGCTTTACAGCCGAACTCATTGCTGGTTGTCGATGACAACATTCTCGGATTGACTTCTGGTAGATGATTTTCGTTACAAGTCGTTTCGCCATTCAGTCGATTTGCCACCACTGAAGTTCACTTCTTAGGAAAAGTTGATTCGCCATAACTGCTTAACCAACGGCAAATCGCAGCATATCACCACTTGCAATCAACCTACCGTTACAGATGATTTTGGCAACTTTTGCCGCTTCAGCTGAGGATAGAAAGTCGTTGACTCGCACAGCATATTTGGGGTCCGTTGTCATTGTTTGGAGATCACCTTCAGGAATGCTAGGGCTGCCAACAGCGATTACCTATAAAACAATGTCGTAGAGTAGCGGTCAAGAAAAGGTCATCTTCTTGATGTCCGATCTCACCCATAGATCGTTTGCTTTAAGCGCATTTGAATATGTAAATAGAGAATGCGCTAAATTGTATATAAATTCATTAATTTAACTTAATTTTAATTTTAAAATTAGTTTGAATATTTAGTTACCGACAGCTATAGGATTATTCTCCTTAAATCCATATCCGTAAGTCTCCGACGTGCAGTGATTGTATATTTTTTATGGCAATTTCTTCGTTACGTAAGCTCGCCATCAACCGTACCGTACCGTTCTATTCCGTGCCGGACCAACATAAAGACAGGACAACAGATTATTATAGAGCGTTGTCCCAAGTGCATATAACTTGTTTCATACGCACTTTGGGACATAATCTGACAAACTCAGCGACCAAAATAGGCGGCTGTTCTTGGTAACAGTGGAACCAATATCTTCAGTATAAGGTTCGCTTTGTGTGCAATGGGAGAAGTCACCTAACGTGGTCAACACGGTGCCTATTGTTATTACGCATAAGTTCTGCGCATCTCCCGAGATACTACAGGGATATTTTAGCGCGGTTTAAAACTATGCGGATAAAGCAAAACTTAGCAAGTGCTCTTCACATCCAAAAAAGAAAATTGGGGGTAACCATGCATTTTTTAGACATAATTAAACTTCAGATGGAAAGAACGCCATATATTGCTTTGTATTTTAAAGCCTTTTACAAATGTTGTCGATTAATTATCTTTGAAAAATGCGTAGTTACTCCTAATTTTCTTTTTGGATTTCAATAACACTTATTAAGATCTGCTTTTCCCCAATCTTCATAACGCGCAAAAATACCTTTGAATTATTAGGCACCACCCTTAACCTCTGGCTCCGAGCATAAAAATGTTGCATTCTCTATCAACGATCAACGCCCATTCTCCTTGAGTAATTTAAGGAGTCAAAAAGACCTCCGAGGCTCAACTTGATAGCCAGCACTTTCATATCCGAAATATTCTCTTTTTTCACTCACCTTTACTCCGCTAATTTCTAGCTGTTTAGCAAAGGATCGCAGGCTCTTTGCTGCGTTAGTATTGTGATCATTCTGAGGTCCCAGGACCGTTATCACGAGGGCCTTAGGGAGATGGGTCCTCACGCCACTGGACTGGGTAAATACCTCAAATTTGGCCATCTCCAATAGAATAACCTAGAGATTAACACAACAGCGACGAACTGAATAAAGTGTCAAACATGATAAAGAAAATGACGCGAAGTAAAGTCGCTAATAATACTTATGTTGAATGAAGAGAGAATCTATTGAATTTCGACACTTCGCGTATCGACGAGTCAAAACCAGGGCCTG
>NC_090888.1:11806905-11819405 GCF_036669925.1 Montipora capricornis | reverse complement strand
TTTATATCTGATGTTTGTCACCGCTGTTTGTGTGTTATTTCTGATAAAACTTGAAATCTATCATGAGCTCCGTGTCATACTGGGTGGTTATTTCAAAAACGAGGTCTTATTGGTCAGTTAGTGTGAAAGTGTGAAAGTAGACCGTGCGGTCATGGTAACAGCTGAGCAAAATTACCTTCACAGCGCAGGCGCGATATAAAAATCGATTTCAAATAATTATCATGGAGAACAGGAGTTCTTTCACTTACCTCATATTCTCTGTGAACAAATCCAAACAAAACCAACTGCGTTATCAACTTGTTAACAACTAGAAGGGGGCTGTATTAAAGCAGTAGCTTATGTCTAGGAGCCTACAATTTATTCGGGAGTTTAAGAAACGACGACGATGACGGCTACGGCAAAGACAAAGCCAAAAAGCAGCAATATTATTGGTTGAAAGAAACAAAATGATCGTGCTGCACGTGCGGCACGCTATTTTGAACATTTCTCTCCCGTACTCATCGAAACTACTACGTGAAATGACCAGATTTCAGGTTTTGACGACAACGTCAAAACGTCTAACTTCAAATCGGTCCGTACCAATCCAGTTTTAAGACACTTCGCCCATATTGAATAATTTAAACACGATAGAATAATCATATTTTGAAGTGACGTTTTCGTCACCGTAGCCGTCGTGGTTTCTTAAACTCCCTGTTTGTATTTGTGGAACGGCGTCTTTACAGATCGAGCTTTTTAAGATAGATCTTCCCAGGAAACCAGACCTTTTCAGCTTATCACAAGTCTTGCACGAAAAATTATTAGCTACGGGATTGAGAACGGTCACCCCTTTCCCGTATCTTTCTAAATTTAGAAGTACTATATTTTGACATAGTTGAGGTATGTGACTGAAAACATACGTGAATTTGTTCACATACGTCACATGCGTATGTGACGTAATAAATGGCTGACCATAGGTCTCTTATGATTGGCTATTGTGAAAACAGCCACTAAAGCCCCCCGGCGAGGTGCTTCTAAAAATAGACAGATACTCAGAGGGTTGATATGGAAGATGGAGGCACCGGGTAATGGCCTCCTGTGCAAGCCAAATCGTATTTAAGAACTCGTCTAAAAATAGCTTGATCTGTGAAAATGCCGTTACATAGGCATAGTAATGGTGTTGTAACCATTTTTGTAGAAACACACCTTCACAGGCGCTTTTCACGACCTTCTCGGCCACAGTCACCAGATCATTGTAAGAGCCCACGGAAAACGTGTGGTTGGCATCAGCGATCTTCAACAGATCGTCATTTTTGACGTTGCTACCCACTCCGATGGCTACAGGCGATACTCCACCGTACCTAAGTCTTCTCAAAATCACTCGGCTTTTGGCATCGGCCACAGGATCTGAGACTAACACAATCATCACCTTGGCGATCTGCTCACGCGAGCCTCCCGTGGGAGTAAATAACTCGTAGTTGGCTATTTCCAATGCGTCATCCATGCGAGTGCCTTTATAGCTCTCAGCTTCCGGGTAAATATTGTCGATGGCATTCAACACGTCTGAGGCGTAAAAGTACCGGTTAAATTTCATTTCCATGGTTGCCTGGGACGAGTAGGACAAGACGCCCACGTGGGTACCCTGGTAAGATATATTGTAGGCGTTCGCGATGCCCTTGACGAAGTTCTGTACCTCACGCCACTCGGTGTCATTGATTTTCGAGGAGACGGGAAGAACGAACGCCAAGTCTGTGGATATCTGGCAAGCTATAAACACGAAAGGACGGTTGGTTAGTTCGTTCCAATCTGCAACCAGATAACTGAGACGATTGAGAATCGGAACTGATTTTGCCATCTTTTTTATTTCGTATTGCTATGCTTCGTGATCGGTTAACAAATTTCGCGCCACATTCTTAGCCAATCCGAGACAAAAGGCGTGAAAAACAATTGTAGCATGCGTCGACTTGTTTTCCCGCGCTTAGAGACGGCTACACGTTTTTGTTTTACGTTGTGATTGGTTCTTTAGGTTGTCTGCATCTGCTGTGATTGGCGTAATTAATTACTTTGTTTTGGCGCAACGGCACTCGATTGAAAATCCCTTCAAAGCCAAACTAAAACACTAGCAAACTCAGGTGATAGGAGTGATGCTTAATACTCTTCGGGCGATAATCTAATCAGACGTCGGCTCTTGTTTAATAAAACCGCGGTTCAAGTCTCTTTGTCGAAAACATTTTGCAGTTAACTTGACTGTCGAAAAACGCAGTCTTAGTAAGAATGGGTTGAACGTCTATTAACGGGACATTTTAGGCCTGAAGAGAGTTCATCTGACACTTCCATCACCTAATTGAAGAAAAAAAAAACGAAAATATAGAGGACCGATTTCTTCAAAATTCAATATTTTGCCAACACGAGTAGAAAGCTCAAATCAACGCGTCCCTTAGCTGTTCTCGGCATTCCAGCTGGTCGCACAAACATACATATCAGGTTGTGCTCTGTTTTATGCTTCGCCACTTACATGGACAATCCTGAATCTTGCACTTTTTCGTCTCGGTACCAGATCCCCTGCAGTTGGCTCCGGTCAGGCATTCACGTGATCTTAAGCTAACACCAGTTCCGCACGTTTTCATGCACGGACTCCATGCAGTCCACGCTCCCCAGCGGGCTGTGTGGAAAAACAAACACGGACCTTGACTACAAAGCTTGACTCACAAAGGAAGCACAAGTGTTAGCGCAAACACAAACGACCTTCACACGTGAAACGTAAAAACAAGGAAGGTAAGATACGCAAGCACATTTAAAGCCATTTTTTAAACAATAACGGACGAGGCTGCAGCAAGCCGGTGACTGTGCGATGCTGATGAAAATCAAGTGACAAACACAGCATTTCCTTAGTTTGATGAATAATGATCAGTATTTCTTTTTTTTTTCAATTTTCAATCATCAAGAGATCCAAATTAAAGTGCGAAAAAATGAAAAGAAAACAAGAATATCCATTTGTTGCACAAAACGTTTTTCCAGCTTTCAACTCCGTTATATAGCCGAGCCTTAAAAGGGATTGTGTCACGCGGAAGGGGAGGATTTATTCCTTTTTTTAGTCAGTAGCCCTTGTTCCTTTTGTTTTGTTTCTGGCGAAAAGCAAATATAAATCAATGCAAAAATGCTGTCATGAAAACAAGGGCAGTTTAAGATGTGAACAAAATTAATGTAACAGGTGATATATTGAAATTGCAAAGGCCTGGGCAAACGGCTTTCACATTTACTTCAACATCCGTTCAATTTTGTTGAACGATGATGCCTGTTGCTGAGGAGGACAAATGCTTTCAACACATCATCAACAGCTTCACGAGAGGCCCGGTATTCAGTAGGGACTTTACGATTTACGACGCGGTCGTCAACGAGAACGCCTCGAAACAGCAATATCATTGGTTAAAAGAGAAAAAGTAATCGTGCTGCACGCGTGGCACGCATTTTAGCACAAATTCGTGCGGTTCTCTGCACAACAACGACCTGAAATCACCAAATTTCTGGTTTTGACGATAACGCGAGCATTTAAATGTGAATCTTTCATTGTCTATTTTTACCCCCAAACCGCTCGTGCCAGTTTATTTCTAGGACACTTCACCCACATTGTACGACGCGAACGAGATGACCTAACGGCGAGAAACTTACGATAGAGCAAAGTTATATTTTGAGGTGACGTTTTCATCAACGTCGCCGTCGTAGATCGTAAAGTCCCTAGTCTCAGGCTGAAGCCGCGGTTGTTATTATGGATACGGACATGGATACGTCATTGAGAGACCGATTAGTGCGCACGCGCATACCCAAACAATGTTGAAAGACGGTGTGTGTGTGTGTGGGGGGGTGGGGGGGGGGGGGGTTTGGAAACGGCTTCAACTTCATTCAACATAGGCGAAAACAGAAGAAATATAGAATGGTTGTTGAAGCAAAGTTTAAACGCTTTCAAACTCATTTAACCTCACTTTAACATGTGTCAATACGGTTGAAAGAGGCGGACAAACGGTTCCAACATCACTGTTCAACAAAATCGAACGGATGTTGGAGAAAATGCCGAAGTCGTTTGCCTGGGCCTCAAGCTATTTACTTGAAATACATTTCAAAATACTCACGTGGCGGCGGCGGGGGTTTTGCTACAAAAAGAGAAAAAGAAAACGAATGAAGTTGGTTACTCAATGAAAAGACCAACACTGGTGAATACATAAATCGCGCTCTCAGCAGTTGATGCGGGATCGATGGGCTTGGGGAGAGTAAATCTCTGCGTACGAGCCAGAAGGCACATCAGGCCGGCACTTATCTCCGGTTTCATTAGCATGAAGCGACTAGGAGTATTTCTACTCCCCCCCCTGGATGAGATGCTATGCCATCGCAGGGTTACCCCCAGCATTTTGGCTGGTACCCATTTATACACCTGGGTGGAAAGAAGCACCGTGAGAGTTAAGTGTCTTGCCCAAGAACACAACACAATGTTCCCGGCCAGGACCCGAACCCGGACTTTGCTTTGCGTTTGTTGTTGATTTTAATTATGCTCAGAGAGGCTTTTAAAAAAATCATTCTGGATTCAGTGGACTAAACATATCGTAGAAGCATTGCTGCTCCGATAAATTCCAACGATTATTCTTTTGCCTTGAAATGATTTGAGAATATATGAAGTTTCATATATTTGAACAGCGGAATGGAAATGAAATAGAAGTTAGAAAGTTCATAGCAGTAAGATAATAATAAAGAATAATCATGAACTTTATTTACTTGTCAACTGTATAGGACGTTTTCAACCAACTTCTAGAGACACCAATAACGAAAGAGAAATGTACGACTTCTGGTGGACGAACAAAAGAAGCTCATGAGAGATTTCTTATTTTCGTTCACCAGCATGGCGGCGATGACGTCACGTGAAAACCTCCTATTTAGCGCTGGGCACTAATTGCTAACTGGTGACATTGTACAGAAATCAATCAAATGAAATGAACTCAGATAAAATCGTAGGCTAGCTTTTGAGGAGAAAAGACAACCGAAGTACCCGGAGAAAAATCTCTCGGAGTAGAGAACAGAACCAACGAACTCATCCCACATGTGAAGTTAAGTCTCGGGAATCGAACCCGGGTCGCATTGGTGGGAAGGGAGTGCTCTCACTACTGCGCCTTCCCTGCTCCCTAAAGCAACATAAGCAGATGCAAGCAAGGCTGAAAAAGTCCAGCTTATTTTATCACATTTTTCTTTCGTTTGCGCGCTAGAGACTTAATTGCAAAGATGTTACTCACTCAGGCAATCAAGTCTTAAGTTGTATCAGCGTTTAACATTAATAGAAGCACCCCTAAAAATTATTTTCTTCACTCACCCGTACAAACCGCGTCAGCCGCAGATTTGACGTAACCAATTATGTCATCATACGACGCCACCAAAAACGCGTGATCTGGATCCGACGCCAACTGTCTGAGCTCGTACTGATCGACCTTATTCCCCACTCCTAAAGCTACGATTGTAGCCCCATCCATATCCTTGAGTTCGCGCGCACGTTGTTCAGCGTACTTTGCAGTGGTGTCATGCTTGTCACCACCATCTGTCACAATGACAATAGCCTTTGGAGTGAAACTGCGTGCTCCAGCTCCCGAGACAATCACTTGGTCACGCACGACTCTTAGGGCGCGGTCTGTGCGCGTGTCACCACGCGGTTGAGACATGGACTCAAGGAAGCTAGCCAGTTTCCCATTTCGGTTAAATTCGTCGAATCGTCTCTCAACGTGTGGTAAGGTTGAATATGTGACGATTGAGATTCGAGTGCCATTGGAGGCAAGGCGGAAGCCGTTGCTGACTCCTTGTACAAAGTCCTTGCTCAGTTTCCATTGCGCGTCGTCTATTGTTCCAGAAGCGTCCAAAATGAAAGTAAGGTCTACGGACTTGTGGCAAACTAAGCAGAAAAATAAACAACGAAA
The DNA here is from genome assembly GCF_036669925.1 of Montipora capricornis. NCBI lineage: Eukaryota > Metazoa > Cnidaria > Anthozoa > Scleractinia > Acroporidae > Montipora > Montipora capricornis. Next base: position 11,813,481 of record NC_090888.1, on the reverse strand, counting down.
AGATACTTTAAGTAACAAAAAGGTCTAACCTCTTCAAATACTATTCGTGAAACAACTTTCGTATGTTACATTTCAAGAGCCAGACACACCGTTAACAAAGGGGGTGTCACGTAAACAACTGTGTCACGCTGTTTAGTAGATTAATCAAACCATTATGTCACGCTCGTCCATCAAATACCTGGGCAATCCTGCACTTTACAGACTTCAATGTCCTGTGCTGAACCCACACACGTGGCTCCTCCTTGGCATGTTCGAGTCCTGTCACGCCTTCCTCCTGCTCCACAAGTCTTGGAACAAGCACTCCAAGCAGACCAGTCGCTCCAAAAACCTGAATAGTGAAAGAATCACATGTTATTATAATAGTCGAGGTTGAATTTGGTTTCATCACAGAAGCCATATCGGAGGAAAGATGCCACTGAAGTGAGCGGTGCTGTTCTAATCCAAAGACCTAACAGCCAAGGGGGGGGGGGGGGGGGAATTTCGCGTTGGTCGACCGATCACAGGACAGCGACTGCACCTAAGTTTGAAATAGAAAAAGACTGCGGCAAACGTTGCTTAAGTTCAAATATTTTCGGTAGCAACTAAGGTCTCTTCGACAAAAGAGGAAAAAAGAAGAATTAAAACAAAGCAATTATTCCATTTGCGCTGCTCGAATGTTCCATTGACTGAAGCCAAACATTCGCCTCATTATGACTTCAGCTCGACGTTACACAAAAACCCGCGATTTAGGCAGATTACCATAATGTATTTAATTAGCTAAACCAATGATTCATTTACCTGGGCAATCATCCTCTTCGCAATTGTGGAATTCGCGAGCGGGTCCCTCGCAGAATTTACCACCATACTCCGGAACTGGGGCGTTACATTTACGCATGCGTTCTTGTCGGCCGTTACCACAAGTGACAGAACAAGGGCTCCATGAAGTCCAGGAGGACCAATCGCCATTCACTGAAAAGAACAAGAATCAAAGTGCCACTGTCGTTACTCGTGGATATGAGAGTTACCACGATTGTTTAAAAATTGGCAGGCTGAAGTTTTCTTTATGCATTAGTCAGTGTCATGTAAGAGCTGGATAATTGTGTAACAGCACGGGTGCTCTCATATGCAACCAGATACCCAAAATAAGGCATGTATGTGAGGTGACCCCCTTTGCTGGAATTCAACCGTATAAAATAAGTGTACTATTTCTCCAGTTGGCATAACATTACTCTTTCACACATCCTTTGTAAAGAGCTGTACCATGTGTTCAAAGTTCCTAGCACAGGTGACGGGGTCTTTTTGAGTAAGGTCTGATTTTTGTTGCCAGGTCATATTGTTAATGTCATCAGCCTAGGCAAGTAGAGCAGATCCATTCAGTGCTATTAACACTTTTTCTGCCATTTATACATTCCTCCTACAAACCTTGCGGATATTTATCACTATATTTGATACTGTTACACTTAGAGACAGATGATCTGAACCATAAGTGATCACAGCAAGTGCATATATATTCAGGGCCATGTGTTATCTTATCCTGAAAAGACTGAATCACTTTTGGCATGGCATGTCTAAGAGAGTCTTGACCTTGACAAATTTCAGCTTGGTTTAGAGTTGAGATCTCTGCATAGCTTTCCTTAAATGGTTCTGTGCTGTTCTGTTTAGTTCTCTGATATGTTCTGAATTGGAAGGTTTACCCTTATGAAATGTTTTCTTTTCATATTCCCTTGCTGCTTCAATGTTTTTCTTTTCCCTGAACTCTTTATTTTGTCTCTTTCGCTCGATAAATTCTCTCATATAAGCTCCTTTTGCCACTGCTTTGTAAAAATTATTACTGACACTCACACAATTTTTGGCCATGGTTAAAATTAATGGATTATTACCTCTGAATAATTGTTGACATTGGTAACACTGCTGATTTCATAACCTGAAATATTGTCATTATAATGCTGTCTGCTGATAGGACTAATACCAGTTACTGTTGCCCACCCCTCAATAGATTCATTTATACGTATAACTTGTAACATTTAATGCATCGGAAACTGCTTTCACAATAAGTGCATCACACCATGTATGTTGCTGTAACAACACACCCACAATTGCTCTGTAATGGGTCCAATAAATCTTTGACGGTTGTTTCTGATGTATTCAACTCCAGCAGCATGCACGTTTATGTGATAGGAAGGATCACTATATAACTGGTGGGCAACAGAAGAAAAGAAGCATGAACCATCTGAGGTACATTCTAGTGCCTTTAATCTTTTCTCAGCTAATTGAGTCTGCAACAGTGCCATAGAAGGACTTCTCAGTACTATGTGTGTAGTTGTTCCATGAGCAACATGTCCTGTGTTCGATTCATTGTCTCCTGATATCAATAGCTTTTCTCTTGATAGACAATAACTATTATTTTGTTGCTTCAATTTTGTTGAATGCTTATTAACAGATTGATCTTGAATACACAATAGAACTGACCAGTCTTTTTTGTGTTTAGGAGTCCTGCGGGTAATCAACAAATTAATGAAAATTAGAATCTCCTACTCTCGACGATTTGTTACGTCTGAGTAGCGGTCTAGGTTTAGACATCCTTACTGCAATATAATATTGTTTTCCAAAAGCAAGAGATAAACACTTTCTCAACTCAGACAAGCTCAGTTCGTTCTTCTTTAAATAATGCACAATACACCTTCTAATTACATGTACCCTGTCTTTATAAAACAAGCTCGACGTCTTCTTGTATAAAGGAATTCTGGAAGGTTCTCTGCCCCGCAGCCCTTGCTGTCTATCGCAGGAGATTGATACGGATTCCTCATCAGTTTCCTTACATAATCAATGACCGAGTCTTTCGACAGTTCGTCATTATGGTCCGCCACACAAGTACTAGTGTCTGGAAGCATGGGTTGCTTGGTTGCCTCACTGTTTTTCATGTCTGTGATGTTGTTCAAGTTGGATTCATGTGGCTTTGATGACTCATTCATTAGCTTACAGATTCTGAACTTCGTGATAGCCTTGATAAACATAATTGGTATCCTTTGATAGTTTCGATGTCCCTCTCCAAATGGTAGTCACCTTCCAAATGGAATTTATTAATCCCGTGAGCTTAGGGGATCGACAGAGACTGTCTTCTCACCATGTGTCTGTCGATTCAATTTCGACATGCATTAAAGTCTACGAGTTCGTGAGAGAAAGGCGGTGCACAATTAATGTTGAACCATTGTGTACTTGTTCAGAATCTTTTGCTTCACCTTCGAATGACGCCATTTCTCTAATTATTCAGTCTCTTGCATCTAAATGCAGCGTAAGGTGCTCAAACACTTAAGTATAAAAGCCACAAACAGCAATGGCGGCGCACAACCAAGCGAACAGGAAGTCACAGCTTTCTAAGAGGTGTTGTGATTTTCCATCCGGATTGGCTAATCAGATCGAACTTCCGGTTACGCAGGAGTGACACATTTGCATAAAGAACCTCACCAAAACTCGTGGATATATCCACGAGTAAAAACGACCGATTAAAACTTAGCTGCTACTCACACATCGCTGAGGCTCCTCCTTTTAACTTAACGGAAAACGCGAAAGAGAAGCTGCTAAAATACTGTGTACTATTCTTCGCGGAGTTTACAAACAGACGCAATTCCTTATGAAAACGAACGATAAAAGAACGGAACACTTGAAAAAGACCGTAGAACGCTCGTTTTTACAAGTTAGTGTTTATCCGTGAGTTCATTTTTTTAAACAATAGACAAAAAAGGCGGACTGAGTGCTCTATAGTATAAATTAAAACCGAAATATAATAATTCCAACATTAACAGTAATACTAATAATCCAATCTGTAAATTAACAGTAAGGGTTTTTAAGAAAAAGCGACGTTTTGGCCCTGCTTCGGGCATTATCAAGTAAGTATGAGAGTAAAATATGAACATTTATTTAAAGAGAGAGAAACAAAATGGGGTAAAAGTATGAATATAAAAGCTTTTGTAAACGGGGGAGGGGGAGGGGCCGTCAAAACAATAGAATGTTTTTTATTAATGAACTGAGACCAAGTTGCAATGTACAGTCTGATTCAAATCGTGCTAAGGTTTTAAATAGTTCCTGCACGTTTTTATCGCTTTTTAACGCCCCCTTTTTTACACTTTGACTTTTTGCATGCATGTTTCTATTGTTTTAAACGCTCCCCCATTTCCAATGGCTTTCATACTTTTTACATACTTTTTCCCCATCGTTTTTCTCTCTTTAAATATATGTTAATATATTTTTTTCATAATTACTTGATAATGACCGAGGCAAATTACTTTCGGCTAATTTTTAAGCTGGGGAGTAAGGATATATTGATGGTTTGCATCTGACGTCACAGCGCATGTTGGTGAACAGAACAATACAGGGTTTATTCAGCATAATCATATGCCTTTGAGTAGTGAGAAATAATAAGAAATGAAAAAAAAAGCTCCCAACTAAGACAATAGCTTGGTTTAATAAGGTAGAGATGAGACTTACGAGGGCATGGCGTCATGCGGCACTCCGCTGTCTCGTGTCCTTCACCGGCGCATGGTCTCCCGTTATTGGCGGCTTTCGGGCTGTCGCACGTGCGTGTCCTCCGCACCGTACCGTGTCCACACGTTGCAGAGCATTCGCTCCAGTTGCTCCAGGCATTCCAGTTACCGTCAACTGGAAAACAAACACCAGTATAAAACGCTAAAGGAAGTTCAAAGACTTCGCGAGTCATCGTATGCTTAAGAAAAAGAATCGGAGTAGCGGGTTCAGGGCGCCAAATTTACAGCACGACTAATGGATGTACATGTAGCTTTTCCAGATTTAAATCTCAAATCTGACGACCAACTGCATGGATTTGTCAGCTCGAATTTGCATCTCCTAGGATTTGAAACCTGGTTGAGGATCCGAATAGGTTAGTTTGGAATTCAGAGTCGAAGTTCTGGGGAAATACTGATTTGTAGTTTTCTTTATTTTTTACAGAGACGAATGCAAATTATCTCCCGAACCTCGACTATGTTACTTTTTTCTCACACAATTCGAAAACTACAAGCTAGGCAAAGCGGCCCCGCGGTTAGGAAGTTTGCCTTACGATCCGGAGATTCCGGGTTGAAGAACCGTTCTGATCACTCGTTGAATTTGATTCTGGTAGTCCTATTCAGTTATTTGATCCAGTGAGTTGGGACTAATATTTTTTCTGAGAAAAAAATTAGATGGCTACAACTTCTCGACTGCACTTTTAATCAGGGACCTTTAGATCGGAGAACGACGACGACGACGAGTACGAGTTTTCCGTTCTGAGCACGCGCACTTCGAAAAATGTCGGCCTCCAAACCTTATGCGCATGCTCAGTACGGAAAACTCGCAATCGTAGGCCCTCGTGCTCCGATCTAAAGGTCCCTAATGTTACATGGTATTCTAACGAGTCGTGTGAATTAGCTTTATTAAAGCCAAAGCTTCAAATTTAATTCTTAATACTCACTTGCGCATGGCCTTTTCTCGCACTTTTGCACATCTCTGTCCATACCAATAAACGAACAATCCATACCACCAAACGCAGGAGGGGGATTGGTGCAGTTCCTTGTTCGAAACTTCTCTCCAGGCCCACAAGACGTGGAACAATCGCTCCACTCACTCCACTCGGTGTAGTTGCCTTGGACAGCTTTCACTGCAAGACAAACATGTAAGGGTTTATTGAGGAGAATTCCGGGCCAATTAGTCGAAACTTTTCTAACGAGGGAAGATCTGTCGTGCCGTCCTTGTTGAACTTTTTCAAACCGTTTGGGAAAAAAGACGGAAACAATCGAATTAGGCAACCAGATTCCGGGTCTACAGCCCACAAAAATGTGCGCGAAAATGTTACAACACTTCCCTTGCCTCAAAAAGAAGGGCGAGACCTTTTAGCAAATCACCAAAAGAACCACTGCAAACCCTAAGACATCCTGAGATCAGCCATATTTGAACTCACTCTAGTCTCATATTCAAAGCGAGGCTAAGTCAACTTCAAGGAAAATAGTTTCCATGGAGATGTAAAGTAAATGCGACTACTTCCGCAAAGTTTTAAACATGGACGCCCTCTGCATAGAAGCTAAAATAAAAATTGACATGGGTTGTACAGGTGTTCCTTGCAATCTTTAAATGAAAGACGCTTTATGTGAAACTTTTCCAAAATCCTTGATATTATGTATTTCATCCTTTCAAATAGCAACGGACTGATTAGCAAGAAAATAAACCTACCATCGCTCAATGAATACACATAGTTTGAATTATCCTGTCCAGCACATTCCAAATTGTTTCCCGCACACTGATTCATCTCATTATCCACGCAACCGAGCAACGGTTTTGGCTGAGTTTGCGCCATAAAAAGCAGTTGTTCGCCTTCTTCGAAGTAAGTGTCAGCGGCTCTATCACCGGAAAGACACTCGCCATAATTTTGCATGCCAAACGTGATCCAGCCCTTTCTCTGTGTTTCACGCGCACACCTGAAGTTCAAATACAATTAGCCAGTTTAAATTAAAGCTCCGTCCCAACATTAAACAATGTGTTGTTTAACACTTAAGTACTATTTTAAGAAGATATCCTGGACAACAGAAGTTGTTTATTCAAGATTTGTCAAGG
>NC_090888.1:11791905-11801905 GCF_036669925.1 Montipora capricornis | reverse complement strand
TGCTGCTTTAACTCCCACACACATCTTGTATTGTTTTAACTGTAATTTACTTTAGCAATTTAAGTATTCTATAGAACCTAACTTTCATAACTTTATTTCAATACACCTCTTTTGTAAATAGAGTGAAATAAAATGAACCATGAATCATTAATACCAGTTGACTTCCAGGCCCAGAATAAACCGGAAATGAGTTGTATAATGTCATACTGGACACCATATAGTGTTATTATCTCTAAAATCCTCGTTGAATACACAAAAATGTTTCCACTATTTAACAATTAGACCCGTAGCCCGCAAGGGCAAGGGTCAATAGCCCATGAGGCGAAGCCGAATGGGCTATTGACCCGTGGTTCTTGAGGCATGAATCGTTGTGTCAAAAAGTACTACTTTGCGAAACGATTTAGCATAAAGCTCAATTCGTATTTTTTTAGGTGCATATAAATCTGAACATACATAGTATTAAACTGACCTGGACAAACTCTTTGTACTTCACATGGTTCGCTTTCTTGTGGATCACCGAGCGAGGAGCAGTCTTTTCCGCCAAAAGCAGGAGCGGGACTGGTGCAGTTTCTAACACGTGACCTCACACCACTCCCACACGATTTGGAACATTGGGTCCAGGCCGACCACAGGCCGTACTGGCCATCAATCGGTAAGACTGGAATGGAAAAGGAATACACTTCTTAGAACAGGATTCCAAGTTGACGCCGTAAAGCTGTTTGCATTTTCGAATCGGACACAAAAATCAAAGCAAATAAATAGCCCTTATCAGAGTTATCAGCGGTTTTGCCACATAAACGAGGCTAAGGGGTCATTTTGTATTGAATTGACCCTTAAGCCTCTTTTGCACGTAGTTTTAAGCAAAAGAAAATGTGCCTGCAGGCTCAACTCCAGTAATGTCCATTCCTGAGCGGGTTTCCCTCACGTCGCTTAATGTGGTGACAAATAACCACTCGACCAAGCGATGACGACAAATCGAGAAGGGCCAGTGACCATAGCGATTTAACAAAGAGGAAATGGCGGCGGGGGAGATGAGAGTGGTACACAAACACATCGCACTTGTACTTAGTGAATAGTAGAGTGAGTGTCTTGACAATGGTCGGTCCTCTTTATCCCCGTATGAGTGTTTTTTTACGTTTTCACCCTTAACTAACATCGAGAAAATAGTCACTTTCCAACAAAACGATCCTCTGGAGCACGATCAAGGGGTCTCTAAATTATGTGAAAACGATACAATTTGCAATTTTTGTAGTTTTCAAAGCAATACGAAGAACAAGACCTACCGACACCACTATTTTCTCTCGACGTTTTTTACGAGACATATCAATTACTAGGTCTTGTGTGTAAGACATAGTTAATGCATGGAGATGGTTATAAAACTCGACAAGTCTTTTTGTTTCATGTTTTTGTTTGTATTTTTGGCCTTGACGGTACATAAAACACACCTTTCGAGAAGATAACCAATCAAATCTCTCGATTAAATTATGCGCAACTACTTTGCGAACACGTGCGAAGAGAAAACAAAGATCCTGCACTGTCACGATCAATTCAACATCGATTGCGACATCATTGTTCTCGCTTTTGAAGGTTTTAGGTTTCACAACCATTCCCTCGATTAAGTGAGACACTAAGGCCCGTTTCAAACGCCGAACTTTACATGTGCCGAATCTAATGCAAATGAGCCAAAACAATAGATTTTTCTCATTTGCATTAGATTCTTCGGCACATGTAAAGTTCGACGTTTGAAACGGGCCTAATTTTCGAGTTAAGATTTCGAGTTCAATTTTCGAATTGGATTTCGAATTTGATTTTCCAGTTGGATTTTCGAGTTGGTCAGTGTAAAATGCAGACTAAGGTTATAATGGAACTGTTGAAAAAGCTCCGAAACCAGTAGAAGTGCTAACCTTAGGCCTAATAAGGCTCAAACAATATTTAGGCTTAAATCGAAAAATCCGACTTGAAATCCTAACTCGGTAAATAGGCAACCTCCGATTAACTCTGGCTACAAAGAGCAACCTACCATTCACAAAACCGTACACATAGTTTGTGTTTTCCTGTCCCACACACTGATCGCTCCCACCAAGGCACCGCTCAAAACCTGACCCAACACACCCCACCCACGGCTTGGGCGAGGGACGCTGAGTGAACCTGTTTTCCACGCCGTCCATTAAATACGTTTTACTCACGGTGGGACCTGACCAGCATTCTCCGTAACCTTGGATACCAAAGTGAGTGTAATTCTTTAGGGAGACAGCCTTGGCACACCTGGAAAAATATACATTGTTTTTGAATTAAATATCAACATCAAGGGGTTTCATCAAGCAAAAAAAAAAGAAAAAAAACAAAGGACAAATTACTAAATTAACTCCAGGGAAGCACAGTTGAAGATCTCCACTTTTGTTTTGAAATGCACGCAATGAGATGCAGACCCAACCTTGATATGCAATACGAGATGTCTCGCATTTGCCACCTGTTTCCAACAGTGAGACAAATGTTGGGGTTGGCGTTATTTTTAGGCTAACAATCCAGCTGTTTATCTTTACGAAAGGAGTACAGTTTAGGGGAAGCTTTGGACGTTAATTGCCCTAGACGCGAGTTGGGGAGAAGATCAAGAGGACGTTTCATGACGCTCATCCTGAAGAAGATCGCTTTAATTGGTGTGTCCAAGGGATAGACGAGAAGACCATTGGACATCACGTGACACTTGCACGATGTACATAGATTAGAAGGTCACCAACGTAATAATCCCATGCACCATATTCAAGTATTTCTTATGCCGGTGATCAACAGTGTTTAATTCAAAGCACCCATTCCGAATAGCGTTGATCTACGAGTATTTAAGTCTAACACCCATTTTAAACAGGTTAGCTTTCAATTTTGGTGAAGCTAAAAAAAAAAATTAAATATTATGAAAACTCGCACTTTCTCATCGGCTTGCTTCGGTGGTCTAGTGGGTATCAATGCTACATATGTCGGTTACGGTCCAGGTTCAACCTTTTTCGACCTTCATGTTCTTTAAAATCTTGGATCATAATAGCGTGCTTTTCCAAATTAAATTGACGAGAGTTAACTTCATGCAAGTGAAGTGAAGGAGGAAATGTCCTTCTCCTCTATCCCAAATAACGCGCACCCTTCATGGGTGAATTTCGTTTTCTGTTCTCGACTGACAATGAGATTTATTCCTGCCTCTGATTGGATCAAGTCATCTGATCATCTAATTGGATGAAGTCAACCATCACAAGTGGCGCAATACAAAATCAACACAATCCTTTAAAATTGCTTCAGTTCAACACCTTCCAATGATAAACTCCACGTCATATGTGGGTGTTTTCGAACGTTTCGGACATTCTTAATTCAAGAGGTTATGATTTTTCTCAAGCGCTGTTTTCTGTTAATGCACATAATTATTTAAACAAACAAGCGCCACCAACCTGCAGACCAGCTCAGGCATGTATTGCTCCCAGTCATCCTCTTCTAAGGTTATACCGCTGTACACAATGCTCTCAGGATCGTTGTCGGTAAATATAAGCTCTGGGAGGGGTCGGACGGAGGTCTTTCTGTCCTGGAAGCAGCCCAATGGCCTAATCGGAACATCACCTACAAAAAGGTACAGAAATTGGTGTTTGTGTACGTATTCGGTGCGCCTGGCAAATACGTACTTTATCAATTTTGCAGAAGCACAAATTAAAGAGGAATATAAATGACAAGCCGGAAGTCATCTTCACGTCATTAATTATGGAGTTTAAGCACGTACAACGGAAACTTCGACGAAAACGTAACTCCAAATTCAATTTACCGCTATCATAAGAACCTCGCGATTGGTCCATCTTGTTCACATCGTGCAATACCGGAGAACTAGAGCGACTTTCGCATGACCATGAAAAAGTGTTGCACGGACCAATGTTTGGCAAGATTAAAACAAAGCTTCTCCTTAATCCCGCCAAGGACCCTCCTAATACCCCCAACCACATTACTGCATTTCAAATGACGTCAAAGCGAAATGCCAATCGCTTTCCAGAAAGTTCCATGGAGAGATGAAGTCGTTTGCATCCGCGTTCGCTAAGTCAATGAAAATTTGTTCGATAAGCCAATTAAATGTTTTGCATTTTGGGTTACGTTTTGTTTTCACGATTGTTTTTCAAGGTCACATGAAAGTCGCTCTATCCGTATGACTCCACATGAACGGTTCAGTGCTGTATGTTTACGTTGTCGTCAAAACCTAAAGTTTGGTCATTTCACGTTGCCTTGTCAAGTCAGGTGGCAAACTATTTACCATCCCACATGTACTTACAGCAGTCGCCGGCCTTGCAGTTGACTGTTTGCGTATTTTCTCCCACACAATCTCTACCATCTTTGGATGGAGACGGGCTATCACACGACCTCACGCGCATTCTTACACCAAACCCACAAGACTTGGTACAAGCGCTCCACGATGACCACTCGCCCCAGTTTCCGTCATCTGTGAAAACACGACGCGATTGAATGGAATGAGACTTTTCTCGCTCTTTGCGAGAGTGAAACCTATGACATTTCTATTGTGCTTCGGAAGTGGCCCAAACGCCGGCGCGACAATAAACTTATATAAATATAATATATATTAATTTCCGAAAGTATTAAGCTTCGCGAGAAAGGCTCAGCCAACAACAACAACAACTGGAAGGGTGCCACAACTTTTTCCCTCTTTACAATGCACAAGCTAAGTAGTCATTTCAGTGAAATGATCTGTGTTACTTTTTGATTCATCGGCGCTACAAAATCTAGGTCAAATAATAATAGCAATATGAATAATGGCGATGATAATATAACAATAGCAATCCGTATTTAACTTACTCGGACAAAAGTCCTTTATGGCGCACGATTTAGTCTCGGTATCAGGACCAAACAAGGAACAATCCCTCCCACCATATTGTGGCGAAGGGTTTGAGCATGCGCGCCATCTTGTCATGAGACCTACACCACAAGTTTTATCACACAAGGTCCATTCAGTCCAATCCGTGTAATTACCGTCAACTACAAAAAAAAAAAAAGAAAAAAAAGACAAGACTATTAGTTCACGCAAATCAAGTCAAGCATCTTTGTCAATTGATGGTTTGCATCTAACGTCACAGCGGCCATGTTGGTGAACAGAACAATGCAGTAAAAGGTCTTTTGGGAATTTGGCCCTGTTATTATATGCAAAACGTGCGAGGCCATTTTCTATTGTTTTGTACACCAAAATGGCCGTCTCGTCCCGTGGATGCAAACCAAGAATATTTTCCACCACTTGGATTTGACAAAGGGGCGACGTTTCTTTTCTTTACCTGGGCAAGGTCGATAATTGCAATCACCCACTTGTCGCTCTGCACCAGTGCAGGGTTCTCCACCATATCTAGGAGCAGGGCTGTTGCATGATCGTTTTCTCTCTCTGGTTCCTGGACCACAACTGGCAGTGCACGCTGACCACAAAGACCATGGACCCCAAACACCGTTCACTACACACAGAGCAGATAACCACAGTTAATACATATATTTTTATGTCGCCGTACTTTGTGAAGAAAATAAATCACCGTGAAAGGAACAGATTAGTAGAAAATGTTAGCAAACATAAGTTTAACGTCATACAACCGCTAAATAGAAAAGTCTGTTCTCTTTTTGCAACGCTATTTTCAACGGGAGCTGCAATTCTTTAAACGGTAACGAACACTTACCGAAGACAAAAATGCAACGGCTAAGTATTCGGCTTTTCACGACAATATCATTTCACTAAATCTGACGGTATGTTTTTAATATGCCCAAGAATGGTTCATAAATAACTGTACGATACATTTACTTACCCGGGCAATCTCCCAAATTGCATTTCGAGAACTCTACATTAGGTCCCAGGTCTTTCTCCTTACAAGTAAGCCCGCCATATTCTGGTGCCGGGTTTGTGCACGTACGTGTTCTTTTCCTCTCTCCAGGCCCACAGGAAGTTGAGCAGGTTCCCCAGCGCGACCAGGCCGAGTAATTTCCATGTACTACAAACAGGAGTAGGCACGTTTTAGATCAACTGCTACCTTATAAATCAGTCTTATTTGCAAAAAACGCCGTAATCTCAGCAAAAGACGCACGATCTGATCAATTTCCAAAATGGATAATTCTATCCATTTTGAGACCAAACGGCAGCGTCGATTGTGCTAACTTTTGTCAAATCATTGCGTACGGGCTGCGGCCATTTTACCCCTGTTTCATAAACAAACGAATCCTTCCCAGCTCGAGAAGATCGGGTAAACAAATATACGCTATACGGTTCATGTATGATCTCGAAGAACAGCAACAAAGGCAGATGTAATTAGCTGAGAGTCGGATTTCATGAGGGAAGAAAAATGGAGTACCCGGAGAAAAACTTTCGAGTCACGTTGAGATCGACTGAAACTCAGTCAGCGTACGATTGTACAAGTGATAGCCACTATGGCCACTATGGCCTCCCGACTCTCCGACTTTAAGATAACTGTGCTGTCTTTCCGAATGACGTGTGACAACAATTAGTCGCTGATCCTGAATTTGAGATGTGAAGAATTATGGAGAGGGAGAGAGAAGGGTCTTACCCGAAGAGACCAAAGGCTAACACGATAACATCATCGGGAATCTGCATGTTGCTTCATATCATGCGGAAAGCAGAATTATATAACAATCATAATTATCTAAACTCACTTGGACACTGTATAACTTGACAAGGGCGGATATTTTCTGGGTCTCCGAGATCAGTACAATCTCGTCCACCATGTTGTGGTTCTGGACTTGTACAGGTTCGTTTTCTTGTTTGAATACCGTAGCCGCATGATCGCGAGCAAGCTGACCACTGAGACCAGGGACTGTACTTCCCGTTAACTAAGAAAAAACAGTTTGACCATTTTCATCGCTTCAAGTCCTTTTAAAAAAAACAATTAGGGAGTATTTACATGAGACCGGAACGAACTCAGACAGGCATGACTCGATCCAGAAACCGAGACAACAAATTCTGGTACGTGTATTTAAGTGACAACAAACCTCAGATCGGGTCCAGAAATCAGTTTCAAGCCTGTATGCTTTTGGGTCAGCCAGATATTTATCAGACAAAACATATCGTTTCGTCCCAGGACCAGGCCCCATCATTTCGTCCCGGTTTCATGTAAACGGTTGCAAAAATTTCATACTGGTACAAGTTCAAGACCGGTGTCATGTAAATACCCCCTGACTCACCGAAGAGGCGGTGAACAAGAAAGGCCGCTTTGGCAGATGTTAGCGAAAGTAATGTGGGAAATGGAGCAGGTTTGATATAAACAACACATTCTGGACAACAAAACGATCAAAGAACTACTTTACAAAACGATGATGATCACATTGCAGAGGACAATTTTGTTCATTTGCGGCTGCTCGAATGTAAATAGTACTTGGCTAATCATCGCCGAATTAACCAATAGAACTAGAGAAAGCACCAATCGAGCACTTTTTTGGTATATGCCGATCTTTAAAACGGGGATGCCACACTTATTTTTCTACTTGCGTTTCTTTTCCTCAGAAGCCAAATCAAGTGATTGATAGCTGTCGATCAACAAAACAATTACTTGGGCAGTTCACGTCATAGCACTGCACAGTCTCCTCCGCTGACCCCAAATGACCACAACCAACGCCGCCGTATGCTGGTTCAGGATTGGTACAAAATCTCTGCCTCGTTTTGATGCCTTTATCACAAGTGACTGAACATGGTCCCCAGTTATTCCATTCCGTGTAACCACCATTCACTAAAAAAGAGAATTGGTTGACAACAGGTGAGTCCATTTTGAGTCGTTTTTCTTCATGTGGCGTGGAAAACAAGTCTTACGGATTCGGTCGAAGCAATTGATGCAAGGAAGAGTCGGCCTGACGGACATGGTAAGGAAGAAAGAATTTTATGATAGAGCGGTTTTCAATTGAGTGTCGAAAGTAATTAGCGAATTACTTTGGTTTTCACTCATTGATTGGTTCAAAGTTCTCGCGCCACTTTTTCAACCAATCAGAAGTGAACCCAAAACCAATCGTGGCTCGCGCGTGCACATTTTCCCGCGCTTTGTGTCGGCCACGTCAGTGTGATTACTTCGAGTATTGATTGGTTTATTTGATTGTCTCCGGCCTTTTTGATCGGTCAAAGTAATTACTTTGGTTTTGATTTTACAACACTCGATTGAAACTCGCTCTAGCGCATTTGTTAAAGTGTAATCACTAAACTAAATGCATACACACATGTGTGCTACAATTAAAAATAGATATATCAATTATAAATATTGTTAAGAGGTCTTAATTTTTAAAATGTACATTTGTTTGTTATTGTTTTTTTAGCAATTCTTAGTTGTATACACTAAGCCATGCAGATTTTTCTTATCGGGTAATAATTTCTCATCCAAGACCTGTGATTAGCTGAAAAGGCCTGGTTTCGCGGGAAAACCAACCTAAAAATAACTCGGTCTGTAAAAACGCCGTTCCACAAATACAGTGAAGTTGTACGGTCCTAGTAATGGACTCTTGCTCGAGGTGCATCTTAAGTCCATATGCGCAGCTTTATGAATGAATTTATTGTTTTCTACTCTTTTTCGATGGTGATGCAGTTAAGCAACTCAAGAAACATGGGTCGAGTATAGAGTGTGTTCACTCACGTGACCGGCAGCCATATTGGATTACTGAAACAGAAGAGACTATTTGCAGAAAAATAGAGTTCAATTCTCGGATAATTAGTTTGGTGAGGCCGCCATTTCTTTGTTTTGGATTACGAACAAGGTCACCGTGACGTCATGTGAAAACGCTCTAAACAACGTCTTTGTCTCTTTCCATGCTGCATTTTTGTCGTCAGTTACCTGGACAAGGCGTCAAATAACACTGCGTTCTTTCCATAATGGGACCCAATGCTTGCTCTGTGCAGGATTTCCCGCCAAACTGAGGTTCAGGAGCATTGCACGTTCGTGTTCTGTTCTTCATGCCGATTCCACACGTGACAGAACATGGTGACCAGGCCGACCAATCGCTAAATTTCCCATTAACTGCGGAGAGAAAAACAAATTTTCACAGGATTTCTGTATGATCATACAAAAATATCACGACTATAAAAACATGCCGATAAAGAGATAAAATAGCTGCATTATCTGAAGGTGACTTACTCGGACACGGCTCTGATCTACACAGCCTACTTTCCTTCTTGTCGTTATCACAGAAGATATCTTTCATGAACTTGGGCGGAACACAATCGCGTTCACGTAGCTGAATACCTCCGCCGCACGTGTGAGAACAGTCTGACCACTTGGTCCACATTCCGCATGTGCAGTTGGCTGGTCACAGATAAAGAGACAGAAAAATATTACTCAGTAAATTTAAGAGTAGCAAAGACTAAAAGAAGATCAACTTTGATTGAAAAGAACAGTCCAGCGTGGTCTTCGAATAGCAAATGGCTTGGTGAATCGTTTATGAACAAAAACCAGCGATATCAAAGTTGTTGAGCGACGCGTCGATCACTCCAGATCATCATTATCAAGCTAACTAAATTGCCAGGTCGATGAGAGATATACGTACATGAAAGAGACGTGAAAGTATCAAGGTTTAGGTTTAGTGTCAAGTTCAGTAATTTAATTAGCTTGATAATGGTAACATGGAGTAATCGAAACGTCGCTCAACAACTTTGATATCGCTGATTTTTATTCGTAACTGTTCCAGCGTAGTCCGCAGAAGAATTAACGATATTCCTTACCTCTACAGTCCACGAGCTGACAACTGGTTTTCTCGTGATCAGGTCCCAGGTCTACACAGTCTTTTCCACCAACTGTCGGCGAGGGATTGTTACAAAATCGTTTCCTGGTCATGATTCCTTGACCACAGGTCACCGAACATGGAGTCCACAGGGTCCATTCGCTGAAGTTACCGTTTACTATGGATAAGTCGCAAAAAAACAGTTGAGAATCAAGAAGTCAGGAACTCGAAGAAAGTGGCACCATGGCCACAGGATTCCCAACCCCAGGCCTGTCAAACATGAATTTTT
>NC_090888.1:11746905-11786905 GCF_036669925.1 Montipora capricornis | reverse complement strand
TGGTCTAAGGCGAGCGCCTTAGGGATGTTCGTTTATGAGCTACGTTCTGCTTTGCGATTGGCCAAGCCATCTCCAGGAGAAGTTTCACCATACTCTTCAGTTCAGGAACTGACTTAGGAAGTTATTTCATTCTTTTTAATCTATCCATGGAAATAACCCTAGGGCAGTTTCGGTCTAGGGAAAGCGGCTACACACAAGAACGTCTTTGCCCGTGGGCACACGCTATTTACCCTTGGGTAAAAGGACTAGTGTAACCACAACCAATATACCTTAGCTTCCTAATGAAGCGACCACGCAGCAAACAGTCTCTGCAAGGGGATCAGAATCACCGACGACTACATCCGGTACGGTTTTGTTTAGGTGATTAAATCAACATCGTTTGGCAGGGATATGCAAGCTCTTTTTCACAGCAAGGACAAATATTCACGCAATATTGGGATAGTCAGTATTATCACTGAACATCAACTGTCTTGTTTGCCACGTTATGGAACATTTTGACAACGTGACCAGCGGACACACTTTTTTATTGTACTAAAAAAGCGTTTAAAGCAAACGGAGTTTAAATTTGTAAAGGCTTGGTTTCGAGTTGTACGTCAATAGAGCCCGTGCGTATGACGTCACAAGCACTTCGTTGCTGCCCCCGAACAATAAAGCGGAGATGACGATGATGTTCCAACTGCCGATCCCATAGTGAAGGTAAAGTCTGCTTACGAGCAAGTGGCCCATTAGGCCGAAGCTTATCCCGGTTTCAGTAGCATGAAGCGACTAGGAGTATTTCTTGCCCCTCCTGGATGGGATGCTAGTCCAATGCAGGGCTATCCTCAGCATTAAATTCGCCGGAACCTATTTATACACCTGGCTGGAGAGAGGCAGAGTAAATTGTCTTGCCCAATTCAAGAACACAGCCAGGGCCCGAACCCGGACCACTTGATCCGGAGTCGAGCACACTAACCATGAGGTCACCGCGCCTCCCACAAGTAAATCCCACAGTATATGGGATCTATCTTTAGATAAACTGCTTCTTTGATTTCGATCAAATAGACAATGATGACACGAATTAATACGCGTTTACGACCTTCATGTAGTAATTTTCAGTACAACCACATATCTCACAAACCTCCACACTGTCGCATATAGCAGTGTTCGTTTTCATTGGGTAGACCAAGTCCCTGCTCTTCGCATGATTTTCCTCCAAACTGAGGCCTGGGGTTGGAGCACGTTCTGTTACGGTTTCTGACCCCGACACCACATGTTGTCGAACATGAAGTCCAATGCGACCAGTCAGTGTAGTTCCCGTTTACTGATGAGAAATTGTGTTTCAATTAAAACCTCAAACAGAGAAGTGCTTGATTATCATAAAGTCTACCGAAGGCAATGTTTCTTCTTCTAAAGAATAGAAGAATCTCCTATCAGTCTCAGTTCTTCTTACCCCGCCTATTTTTGAGTATTTGAAAAACTAAACACTTTTCATCGAGTACCTCATCGACCTCAAAAAGCAGATCAGAGATTTCAAACCCTTACGGCAAAATTGAACTTGACAATAATGAACGGAGACGACGGAGAACAAACTATATCAACTTTACATTTGCAATTAAATCATTGGCAATTAAACCAATGACGAACCAAAAACTACAAATCACGGCAAAACACGCTGATGGGAGGAAACTTGCTACAGCATGCCAAAAATCGATGACATTTTGACACTTGTTTTTTCTAGCCTATTAGCCACAGCATTCACGCAAGAAAATAAAAACGGAGATAGACAAGTTGGAATAAGAAATTTCTCTCATGTCAATACGACAAGCAGCAACGTGCCGTTTGCAAACACGAAAGTAGATCTCTGATACTAATATCATACCAACGATTGCTAACATGACATCAACAATGTTGCACTAGTATTGGTATAATGCTTTACCCTATTAATGCTTTATCCTATTACCTGGACAGTGGTGGCTGCTACAGAGTCGCGACTGTTCTTTCTCTCCCAAGCAAAAGAGGTCTCCTTTAGGGTGAACACAGACTCGTTTCCTAAATTGGATACCTGAGCCACACGACCTTGTGCAGTCACTCCAATCGCTCCAATCGGTCCAATTCCCACTGGCTGATCACATGACAAAAGAAAGAAACATTCAACACTACACGTATACTACTTGCTAGTCTCCTTCGCAGCCGTTATTGGGGTTGAGGCAATGTGGCTCAATGGTTAGGGCGCTTGCCTTGAGATCCGGGGATCCAGGGTTCAAGATATGTTCTGAACACTGAGATTCTTAACAGTTGTTGTTAAATGTTCTGTTGTCATGGTTGTGTTTCATTGGCCCTGAAAAGCTTCTATGGGGAGCGGTCGATCAAGTATGTACGTATGTATGTATGGGCCGTCACGCAACGCTCGTGCCTAAAAAATCAACTTCAACTTCAACTTCACTTTATTTGCACTCACAGTTTTGGTTTTCTTTAGATTTATCGAAAGCTTGTTTATGTCACACCATTCCTTAACCTTTTCTAGTTCTAAGTTCATTTGTAATTCTAATGATTTTAAATCTTTAGCAGAAATAAACAAGTTAGTATCGTCCGCAAATATCTTAGATGAAAGGACCTCAGAGCAATTAGGGAGGTCGTTGATGTATATCAAAAATAGGAAAGGACCTAACGAACTTCCTTGATGGACACCGCTCTAAAACGCCACATTTCTAAAACAAATTTTATGATCAGGTTTAGAAAACTCAGATGTTGTCATAGCCAAAATGAATTTTAATCTTAAATTTGAAAGAATCTGTTAAAAAATTTTCAATTTAGGAAAAAAACTTGCCAGCTACTCTGGATGAAGTAGCCGACGCTTTTCGTCAGCTGCCGGTATCTTATGAAACCACTTGAAACAAACCAACGGCACAAAAAGATATAGTTGCTAAGTTTAGTCTCGCTGCCAATTACGATCTAAGAGGAAAATATGTCAATAGTGACCTCATTCAAACGCCCCTCCACTAATAAACCAATCAAAATTGTCGTAAGAGCAGGGTGGTGTGCACTGGAAGTCAAGCTCTCCAGTTGCCGCAACTGATCAACACGTACCTGGACACTCAGTCAGGAGACAAGAGCGCTGCTCAAAAGCAGACCCCAGGTTGGAGCAGTCATTTCCACCCGCGGTGGGCCTGGGATTAGAACAAGTTCTATGCCTCGATGTCACGCCGGGTCCACAGCTTCGGCTGCACGCTGACCAATCGGTCCAGTCAGTAAAACCACCGTTAACTAAAGAGATGGTGCAAGAATTAGACAAGCATGTGGTCACGTACTTTTCCCACCATTTTCTTTCCGTTTCTTGTCTTCTGTTCACAATCGCGGTTAAGGCTTTGGACGCCAATTTAGTTTGCAAACGAAAATGAAAGGCACATGGCAAAGAAATTCCTGAGAGCAATAACGAGCGACTAAACAACAAAACATTGCGTTTTATCCAAAAGCTGTTCAAATTTTATTTAAAGTTCCCTTTGAACTAATTTTGCCCTTAAGTTAATCCATTAAATAAACGCCAGGACATTATTAGAGGCATAAGCAAATGAATTTTTTTTCGCGTATTTCATGAACGAAAACACAGAGCACAACAGCCGTAACACACGACGACAACAGTTCATTTCATTGAGAGGTTTGCGAATAATGCAAGCCCCACTTTGTCAAACAAATACTAAGCAACTTCGTTCAAATGAGTCGTGGCAATCACTTCTCACCCTCACAAGGTCCTTCGTTGCAAAAGGA
This sequence comes from Montipora capricornis, assembly GCF_036669925.1. Taxonomy (NCBI): domain Eukaryota; kingdom Metazoa; phylum Cnidaria; class Anthozoa; order Scleractinia; family Acroporidae; genus Montipora; species Montipora capricornis. Next base: position 11,783,161 of record NC_090888.1, on the reverse strand, counting down.
CACTTCCTTGTCGCTGCCAAACCACGAACAATCGTGGCCGCCATGAGCCGGCGGTGGGTTTGTGCACGACCGTGTGCGGTACTTCTTGCCGTCTCCGCATGTCTTGTCGCACTGTGTCCAGCCGGTCCAATCAGTGTAACCGCCATCATCTAAGCAAAGAAAAATCGACAATTAGATCTGCGTAAGACAAGAAGGAAGCTGACAAAAGCAAAACCTATGAGATGAAGTATTATTTTGACAAACGTCACCGCTGAATGTCCTGTTAAATGTGAGTGTCAATTGACTTTATAAGAAAAGAGCGGGAGACTTAGCACGAATTTTTTGCGCATGGTCTGGGTAACCCGTTTGCGTGGACAGATCAAGGCAAAGGTGGTGGCAAGTGCCTTGAAATATCCACCCCAACGAGTTACCAAGCCAAGCGCTTGGATCACAACAATAGGGTAAACATTAAACACTTAATGACTGGTCCCGAGGGAAACAGTTCATTTTGTTTCCCAAGAATGTCAATGGTTCCCCGAGGCGTAGCTGAGGGAAACACTGAAATTCGAGGGAAACAAAATGAACTGTTTCCTGAGGGACCAGTCATTAAGTGATTCGTTATAGAGCGGTTTTCAATTGAGTGTCGAAAGTAAGTAGCGAATTACTTTGGTTTTGCATCTACTTCACTCTTTGATTGGTTCAAAGTTCTCGTGCCACTTTTTCAACCAATCAGAAGTGAAACCAAAACCAATCGTGGCTCGCGCGTGCACATTTTCCCGCCTTTTGTGTCGGCTACGTGTAATTACTTCGAGTTTTAATTGGTTTACTGGATTGTCTCCGTCCTTTTTGATTGGCCAAAGTAATTACTTTGGTTTTGGTTTTACGACACTCATTTGAAAACCGCTCTATAGCACAAAAAGAAAAACGTACAACGGCAACTGCAACGGCTGTTGTCGGTCAACATTCGCGGGTAACAATGCACCTTGACCCTCTGATGTCATAGATTTTGCACTGTCGCCCGCTCACAGACTTTTGGCAGTAAACAGTTTTATTGTTAGATGTCATGTGACCTCGAAGTAACCAATGAGAGAGCGGTCTGCTGGGGGAAAAACTCAGCCATATAACAATAACGTTTGCGAAATATTGAAGTCCGGATTCCCGTGACTGTTTATGTTGATAGGAGGAGTAGAGCATAGGGGATACATTTAGTTATCGCTTGTATTTCGAGACACAAGTGATAAAGCTAACAAGAAAGATAAGACAACACTTCGTAACGTTAAGCGACTTCGGCATGCATTTCCTGGACATATATTGCACGAAGGTTAACCCGACCCTCCCCAATATCACTTTTTTCGATCACAAATGGAGCGGTTTTCAAATGAAAACCAATCAAGAGTGGCGTAGCAGACATGCAGCCGGCGCGAAGCGCGGGGAAACGCGAGCGAGCAAATCTGAACTTTAGGCTTATTGCCACGTTTTCGGTTACAATTGAGAGCCAAAGCGATTGTGGAAGTTCCAATGACTCTCTAAAAAGAATAAAAATAATTTATAATGTTTACGAATGTTTTCAAATCCTCAACTAAAAGAATTTAAAGAGGGTGACAAGGCAGATGTTTCTTGGTCTAACCCTGAACAAACAATTTTCCACTTACGTGGGCAGGAGATCAAGTTGCAAGCCTTTGATTCAATGGCAGAACCCAGGCCCATGGCTGCACAGTCCCGACCACCATTGGCTGGGGAGGGATTAGAACAGGATCGGTATCTCTGCATCAGCCCCCCTCCACATGTGACGTCACATTCGGACCAGTCACTCCATCGAGTGTAGCCACCATCCTCTGCAAACCATAACAGGAAAACGTTTGAAAGAAATTGTATAAATTTACCGTGATGGTGAACGGTATAGGTGACACAAATTAGCACAAATTCTAGTAGGTACGGTCTAAATCAAGAGGGGACGAGCTAAAATGCTAAAATTCAGTCGGGTTTGAGTGGGCTAAAAGTAAAGCCTACCGTCTAACATAGGATGAGCAAGATAATGAAAAATAGGGGCGACCGGACTAAAGGGATGTTAAATCAGATTTTACTCCGTCTAATTCCAGACGATTTTATTATTTTATTTGTCAACGGGGAACCCCTAGACGCCCCTCCCCTCCCTCCCCCCTCCCCCGGAACAGACCGGTACTTGCCTTACAGGTTTTCAAAGATGTACACTTTGCCTCTACATTTAAAACAATAACACCCAAATACAAACAAAATATACAACTGTCTTGACGCTATTTTCGACGACAAGCCTAATCCTTCCTTAGATTCACCCGACTTTCGACTTGAATTCGTTAATACTACACAGTTCGTTCTTAACATGGCAAACCGTTTCAGTACCTGGACACAAGAGTGCATTGCATTCCCTGGTCTCCAGTGAGGGTCCAAGAGATGAGCAATCCACGCCGCCTTTAGCGTCTTTAGGGAAGAAACACTTTCGCATTCTTTCCTGTGTGCCGCCTCCGCAACTGGCAGAACACTGAGTCCAATGCGACCAATCGGAGTAAACGCCGGTAACGGGAGCTGTATAGCCGGAAAAACGAGGACATTAGAATTGAAATGTAGCCACAGTGCACGACATACATTTCTTAAACACGAAGGAACGCTATCAATGGTGTGTTCCTCCGGTATGCGAGAATCATTTGTCAATTAACTGTTGACGCATACAAAGCTCTCATGTCATGATAGGTTTCTTTCCTTGAATTTTATTGACCACAGCCTTAGACCCAGCGGTTTCGATGTGAAAGTGCGACCACTCTTCCATTTACTATAGGGAATTGTTTTTTTCGGTATCCGTTTGAATTATAGTTAATCCAACTTTTTTTAATGGGTTCAGGGTATCGAAAGCTCATTGAGTAAACAATATTTTATAGTTCCAGGTCTCGAAAGAGAGTAGCGTAAACTTCCGAGCCAACAAAACGTGTCATTATTGAAATATTTGAATGAAACTTCACAGAACCATTACTTATGAAGCTTACCTGCCAACGTTGAGGGCATCGGCGTTGAGAGGGGAACAGACCCTTCGTACTCGTCCGACAAAGGTATTTCACTACCCGCGGTGGTCTCGGTCTTACTGATTGGTTCCTCGGAGGCCATGGTTTCTAGGGACAAAGGGAATGTATTGATTTGTGACTTTCGGCGTAAAGCTTAGTTCCCACTGGCGACATAAGGATCATAAGCATAATCATAATCATAAACATAAACAGAAGCTTCTTATGTTCTAGTGGGGACGGCCGCTCTGAAAACGTAAAGCTTTCCTCGAAGCTGGCCGCCATTTTGAAAATGAACCGACCCGAAAGTACTGGTCCTAGACTTTAATTGGCCAAAACACAATGACCCCGTTGCGTCATTATGTTTCTCATTATGTCGTTATGATTTCCGCGTTCCCACTGCAAAGAAAAGCGACATAGTCATAGTCAAAGCCATAATCATAATCATGAGAAAATGGTCGATCATTTTCTTATGATTATGATTATGTTGATCATAAGGGCGCCTACGATTATGTTTCTGGACGTTCCCACTAAGACATAAGCGACATAACAGCGTTTTGTTCGTGCATATAATTATGATTATGATCGTTATGTCGCTAGTGGGAACTAGGCTTAAAAGCTTCACAACCATCCCACAATTTTCTATCGTTCATTGGTAGAGCATTAAACATTAGTAATCGAGCATCCCGTCCAGCAACATCTTATTTTCTGTTGCAAGACTAGCTTTCGAAAATAGGCAGACCGTACTTTCACAATTGTCTTTTCAGGCACGGAAAGTTAACGGAAGTTCGAGAAAAGGAACCCAGATGTATTTTCAAGATAACACAGGACTACATGTAGATAATCTCACCAAGGCAATGTCCCCACATTCCGTCAATATCATAATTCGATGTAGTTGCACACCAGGGTTTGCTGTTCTCATCTTCTGTGCATTCAAAGTACTGGATTCCATGGTAAATGAAGGGAAAGACACAGCATGCGCCCTTGCTTGTTCCACCTTCAGTCTCTATACACCGAGCATTCAGACCTAAAAAATGATACCAAAACAAAACAATGAATGTGCTAGATAATTTTACTTGTTCAATGGATTAGAAGTCATCGAAAAAGAACTCCTCACTTCACTGCACACCAAATGAACTCGAATCGCACTTCGTTTGTAAGGAAAGAATTTATCACGTAGATGACGATGGATTTTATTTAAGTGTCGACTGTGGGGCGGTGGGGCACTGATTGGGGTCCCTGTTAAGAAATCAAATCAACTCAGATCAGAAACCCGTAAGGGTTGAAACGTGTAACGGCCCCTTGTGTGCGGGGAAACAAGCTTCTGAATATTCAATTTGCTAAGTACCATATTTGGAACAACAAGAGCAAGGGGTTTCCAAATATGGTACTTAGCACTGAAACATTCAACCAATCAGTTCGCACTGAATATTCGGAAGCTGTAAACGCGCGTTACACGTTTCAACCCTTATGGGTTTCTGCTCAGATCAAATCAAATGTTAGTTTTTGAGGAGAGGGGAAAACCGGAGTACCCGGAGAAAAACCTCTCGGAGCAGAGAAGCGGAACCAATAAACTAAACCCTCGTGTGACGCCGAGTCTCGGAAACGAACCCGGGCCAGATTGATGGGAGGTGAGTGCTCTCACCACTACGCCATCCCTACTCCCTTGAGCAGGCAACTGGTGACAGAAGCACAAAGGCAGCAGCCGAGCGTACGAGTGCCAACGAGTGCGTACGAGCGTATACGAGTGCTAATCCCTCTCCCACCGAATTTTGTGTAAATTCCAATTAACGTGTAGTGAAACGATCGAGCCTTTACTCTTTTCTGAAGAAATTGTGCCTGTCATTTCCAACAACAGATGAATGCACAAGGAAAGAGTGATCTTTCACACAACCGAACGACTGCTATTTTTTTTTTCGAAGTCTTATTACTTTCCAGTTCGCGATCATCAAACTGATAAGCACAATATTATAACAGACTAATCGTGGACGTTTTCATAGCTTATCCCCCTGTGGTTACGATCATTATTTGGCATCGATTTTACATTGTCTTCCCTCTTATAAATTTTTTTGTTCAGGAAGAAAGACTTACAAAGAAGTGTTTAGTCGCAAGCGCAAGGACACTGGTTGAAAAACGTTAATCTAAGCGCGTGACAGAAAGAGAAAGTATCCGATTGCATTGCATGACACGGACAAGTTTAGAGCAGCTCGTCGGACAGAGTGTAGGCTGCGAATAGCCTCTTGTTGTTTAATTACAAGACAGGACCCAATCTCGTACCCAGAGTCCTCGGGCTTCTTGGTCAGCGGGTGAGCGCCCGCAGAGACTCTGGGATAATCGACTCCATTTTCCCAGAAAACGTGGGTTCCGGTCTGATTACGTATGCTTGAGTTGAAACGGAAATAGAAAAGAGAAAACCGTAAACGGTAGAAATAGCGGGTTGAAAGTGTTCGAGAAACAAGAATCTTAGCCTTACACACAAAGAAACTGGAGAAACGTTCATTGGCTTGCTGTAAGAGCAAATGAAGATGAAACCTCTGACGCTTTCGGTAAGTGTACTTTTAGTGTTTCAGCGTACATTCCATCGTTCAGAATGCCATCGTGCAAGCAACACGATCGACAATTTTTTTGTGGAAACGACACAAATGCCCTCTTCTACTACAATTTGATGTTTCCGTAATTCTGAATGGCTTCGACAAGACCTTATTCCACGGATTTCTCCTCAAAGAGACTGATGTAATGTTTTCCCACGGTACTTTTACAACAGTAATCACGCGTGGGAAAATTCCCGTGCGGTATAAGACATAATTCAAACCTCGTCGTTTTATTATTTTTGTGATTTATATATTTCTGAGGTAGAAAAAATCAAACAGCACTGAAACTAGTTTTAGATTTTGAATCTCCCTCCAAATTCTGGGGCTTCCGAATTACTTACCGACTTCCTGTAGGACTGTCATTGTTACGCAAGCGGCCAATCAAAAATATAGTTCAAGTCGATTATCCCAGAGTCTCTCCGGGCGCTCACCCGCTGACCAAGAAGCCCGAGGACTCTGGGTACGAGATTGGACAGGACCTGAATACATCGGACGTCCATGGAAAAGAAGGTTGAATCACATCTTACCTTCTTCTGCCGGGCATTCAGGGCAACATTTCCATCGTTTCTTGATCGGATTGTGGCAGCTGAGCTCCGGACACTCGATCAGCGTACAGTGGATTTTACCATCATCGCATTTGCATTCTGGTGTGCAGGGTCCTGGAGACCACCTTTCTCCGTGCTCGTGTAAAATACCGTCATAGTAACAATCTGAAATGGCACAAAATACAAACACGAACGGATTATATTATATGCTTTAATACGCTGTACGATTCACCTAAAAATCTTGCGACAGATTGCAACCTATTGAGAGCAAAACCCAAGCCAATCGCGCGCTCCCCAACAACAGAACCGCCAGCTACACAGACGAACCGCAACTTGCTCGACTTTTCCCGCGTTTCGCACTGGCTACACAACTCTGCTTTGCAATATGATTGCCTTATGTTATGTTCTACATGTGTTGTGTTGTGATTGGCCAGCGTAATTGAATTGGTTGACTGTGCCTAGAAGACCGTCTGAAAACAACGATTCATAAAATAAGCTCAAAAATGCACTCATTTTGAGTGGTTCTCACTTATGATCTATTAGAAGACAGATGCATAGATGACGTCATCATCAAAAACTTTTAATTCTTTATTAATTTTACAGCAAATTTATTCCAGGCTCCCGTGCGTCTGTTCAGTAACTAGTAATAAATCACAGAAGATATCAAAATGTGGTAAGACCATCAGTGACACTGGGCTATCGCCTCGTGTGCCACCTTTCGTTCTTACTACATTTTGTTGACGTCATCTGTGATCTATTGTTGAACACGGCAACATGAAATTATTTGTTAAACAGACAATTTTTTTTCTTTCATTGGCATCTTATGGAGGATTTACGTTTTCAGAAACACAAAAAAAGAAAATGTAATGAAGTGTTAGAGATGCTTAAAATAAATAAAAATGAAACTCACTTGCTTTGTCTGGAAGATGCACAATCAGTGTCTTGTTGGCTAATTAGAAGAAACAAGAAAATTATTAGAGTGAACAAAAATATCAAACCTTCACGTGGGTTCATAATTAACACCCTATGTCGCTCTCACAGAGCAGTGTACTACACCATATTATATCTACGTCAGCCAAAATAGTTCATAAGGCAATCAAGGAAATAATTTTATGCTTTCAGAGCAACTTATACCCGTGTTTTGCTATCAGCATCCGATGGGGGATTTCGATCCTATCAATCTTCCTAAAAAATCAACAGGTTTTGGTCACCATTAAAACCGTTGTTAATTTTTTTCAAGCTAAAACAGTCAAGATGGGTTTCAGACTTAACGATTCACGATTGCCTTACTGATTCCAGTTTATTAAGTCATGGTAGTTTTAAGTCTGATCCACCAAAAAGTACATTTCAATATTAACATGCAGTCACAAAAAAAGGAAACAATGATTTCATTTGTAAAAGAAAAAAGTACTTGTTTGTTAAAAATGCCTTTCTGACTCGCCTAGATGAGATTTTATTGCAGGTATTCCACGCTATAGAGGGAACAATAAGACTTCATTGCTCTTTTTTTGATCACAGGGTTCGTGCTGGATTTTGTCTATTATAAAATTCCAGGAGTATTCAGGGGTTTTCAAGAACCAGAAATTGAGTTTTCAAGGAGTGTTTGTAAGAAGATTTCTATGCCATACATCATTTCAGTGTTTTCTTTGATGAAAAAGCCTATCTTGATATTCTTTCCCATATCCTGAAAGTTTTAGTGCACACACGGACATTTCAATTTTTGCATTTTATCTTTCCCCAATAGTCAAATAGTTGGGATCTTTTTTCGGAATGTCCCTTTAACTTAGCATGATGCAATCTCAACAATTTTCACCCAAGCAAAAAATTCAAGCACCCTTGAAGTCCAAAATTTAATTCCAGGGCTTTTCAAGGACTTCAAGGAGACTAGCACGAACCCTGTGATCAACTTACTTCATGATGATATTGGTACCATGACTGGCTTGCAGGCTCATGGTATGTGAACACATACATGTAAAATATGTGAAAGAACACTCAGTTATGATTACAAAGTTATGCAAAAATACAGATCCACAAGTACTGACCATATGACGGTGGCGACGTTGGTGCAACCAAACCAACTGCTGCCTCAGTCGGAGCTGAAAAGAAAGCAAGCCACCTTGGACGATATGTAAACAACACCTTTACATTGGGGGAGGGGGTCTGCAGAGAGAGCCATTCTTGAACAAATTATAGATGAAGTATACGAACAATCAAAGTTTGATTGTACCTTGACAAAGCCCACACTTTCGTTTGCAATTCTTAATCAACCATTCTTCTTCACAAGCAAATCTCGAGTATCCATGACAACTTTCATGATCTTTAGCCGCACAAGGACCTGTAAGAAAGGTGGGCAAAATTTTGATTCAAAGAAATGAAACTTCCTATAGATAAATCATTATGCCAATGAGATAGTTTCCAATCTGAGTAATGGGGGAAAAAAGCTCAGCCAAATGACTGATTTTCATAGTTAAAACAGTAAAAAACCACAGCTCTAGTCATTTCCACATAATGGACCCCACAACAATTGGATGAAACTGTCAGGATATTCATTCTTAATTAATTGTATTCTGGCAAAAGCAAAACAGAAAAATGAATAAGTCTAACCAAGATGATTTATCAAAAATCATAGCCCAATACAGCGAACCCATTAAAACCAACCATGAACCAATACAACAAACCCAGTAAAACCATGTACAAAAATTGAACCAAATGTGACATTCAATCAGACTTAGTATTTCACTCTGTTTAACGCCAGACAATTTTACTTGTCAATGGGGAACCCCTGGGAGTCAATGGGTTAAACATGCAATTTCCAAAATAGGGGTCTGTAACCAAAGTGAGCATACTTAGCTCAGTTAAGTAAAATGCTATATCTAAACTTTTTTTCACTTTTTGCCTGCAATTTCTATAGCTTAATAATCAGGTCCCCTATAAGTTTTAAAGGGATTTCTACACCAAGGACGAAACCTAGACAATTTTATATTTTATGTCCAATAATTACCTTCCAAGTTTATTAAGAAGAGTTAGACGTTAAAAAGGTTGGATGTTAAATATTAGTTTGGATTTGATATTAGTATGGTTAAAGATGGTATAACTTATTTGAGCTGCATCACTATGACAAATTTAAGACCATGTGCAAAAGAATGTAAAATTTTGTTATTTATTCAATTCTTGGTGTGGAAAAAATGCCTCCTTTAGTGTGCACCAGTGTAATTTCTCAAAAAACAGTGTTGTAATCTTTGGAAACAAACCTCACCTTGCAAAACATCTTTTCCACGGTGTTCTAATCCTAGAATCGAAAGACGTTATTCAGACAGCAAACTTTGGCAAATAAATCATTGGAAAAAGAAAAAAACCTGCAGTTTCCTTGTCATTTCAATTCTTCCACAACATAACAAATTATGTAGAACTGTTGACTAGTCGTTAGTAGTGTGCCAATTTTTATTTTAAGATTAATTTGGGTTATTTTAAGAATTCCACACCATTCATTTGATAACGGGTTTCGACAAAACACTGACCCCCGGTCAACTAACCCCCCTACTGACCGACCCCCCTACTGACTCCCTATAAAATCAATTGGAAAATAAATACTGCTTACTTAAGCCTCAAAAACCCTTTTTAAACAGCATTGTTCAGCAATATTTAAGTCTAAGCACCCATTTTAAAAAGGTTAGCTTACATGAAGTAATCGGCCATCACAACAATAATCGAAAACTAACCTTTTTAAAATGGGTGCTTAGACTTAAATACTGTTGAACAATGCTGTTTAAAAAGGGATGTTGAGGCTTAAGTAAGCAGTATTCATTTTCTCACTGATTTTTTAGGGGGTCAGTAGGGGGGTCAGTAAGGGGGTCAGTTGACCGGGGGTCAGTTTTTTGTCGAAACCCTTTGATAACTTTTTCAGCTGATGAAGGATTAGCAGAATGGTTAGTTTGTTACGTTTGAGCAAGTAAGCTTAAGCAGTTATGCTATTATAAGAATCAATTAATTTTCATAAATCAATAATTTCATTAAGAAAAGTGTATCATTGTTATTAGTAGGTAAAGAGTGAAATCCACATTTAACTACAGCCGACGCTCCAGGCAACATAAGTTACGTTAATTCAAAGTAATGCCTGTGTTATTATCATAATCCACGAAATTTTGGACTATTTTTAAAGTTAATACTTAAGTTTAGGCACGTCAAAGTTCTCCTTAGGGACACATCAATTGCATATTTCTGAAGACAAGGCGAGAACCCAAATTTATCAAGTAACTTTTCTTACCCTCACATAGGCCACACTTTTTCTTGCAGTTGACTTTCATCCAATCATTTTCACAGCTTTCAACAGAGTATCGACTACATTCTGGATTATCTTTGCAGACAGCTGAAAATTGATAAGACGACCTCTAACTCAAAATTTGCGCCTGTTTGGTCGGCCATTTTTTTGTTGTGAGATCCAGTCCCTTCAGACTAAATTCGTGATAGGTACGTAATGCGCACACACAGGTTAAGATCATTGGACAAAAGAGCAAGCGTCGGTTGTTCAAAAGGTGGATAACGTTATCCACCGGGTAAATCGCTATCCAGCAGTTGAACGCTAGCAAAGCCAGATGAGTTATCCAGTGGATAGTGATTTATCCAGTGGATAGCGCTATCCAACGAGACTAATAAAATTCGAAGGATGGACCGTGCTTCCGGGAAAGATTTTTCACAGGCTAAGGCAGTAATTTAAATTTACGAGTAAGAAGTATGCGATGAATTATCAAGAGATACTTACGGCGACAAAATTGGCATTTCCTTGGACAATTTAATTGCACCCAAGCGTCGTTGCATTGATTTCTCGAATAGCGCGAACATTCCTTCTTGTCATTACACCAAGGAGCTAAAATGTAAGCAAAAATGACACCATTGAGGGTCTATTGGGTTGCAACAGTGCAGATATCATCCCATGGGCTTTAAATTCTTGCGGTGATCGACATATCTCTAAAATCGAGTTCAATCGGGTCGAATTATTGAAAACAAAAACATTTCGCAAAAGCAAGAAGCTCCCTAGTCTAAGATTTTGAAAGCCACTGCCTTGTGTTCTTAGATTAAAGAAAATACTTTTGGTTCCCTAGCTAATTTAAACTCTCTCAAGCCTTCTTCACTGGAAACTGAAAAAAAATGGACAGAATCGGACTTGTACAACTAAGAATAAATTTCTTAGTTTAATCTTGCATCTTGTTTTCGACATATGTGCATGATCCCGACGTAAGGTAGTTCAGTTTAGGTTTATTCACACATTCCAATTATATTACTTTAAGAAAAACGACGAAGAAAAAAAAAAGATTACATGGTGACTAGATAATGCTTTTGAAATATATGTGTTAATTACGTATACTCTTAGTAAAAAGGTACTTAGTGGCCAAAGGAGCAGAGCTTACTAGTTTGCATAGAGTCAGTTACAGATATATCTTCATTGGAATGATCATTTTTCGATCTGCAGAACACAACCAAATTCTTCACTTACCCGGGTGGAATGTAATTCCCATTAGTTAACCCGTTCTCCTACACACCCACTCCCTACCTTCTGGTATCTCCAAGACTGTGGTTCCATGTTCCATTGAAGCTTTCAAATGCGTCTTACCAGGTCCTGTTATCTTCAACTGTGCTGTGTTTTCATCCTCGGCCTTAATTTTTCCGGGAAGTTTAACCACAATGGTCTCCACCATAGGAGCCTTGTTGTCCGATTTTTCAGCCAAAGAGAGTTTTCCGTTCTCGCCTTTGATGTTCACAACCACAGGTTTTCGTGACGTTTCTAGCGACTTTGTAACCTCTGTTGGTACAGTGACACTGAGCTCGGTGTATGGTTTTCCCTCTACAAGTTGATTTGGTGCAGTCATTCCATACTCTGTGCCTGCAAAAAAGACAAAAACAATTATAACATTGAGTGAAAATATTATTCGAGGAATATGAAAGGTTTCGGGCAACAAGGTACGAGAATGGAAGAGCGTACTTCCATTCGAAGAGCGGCAGGGGTATTTTACAGAAGCCGAACACTGAATACCAAACGCCGAACTTTATAAAAATTGTATTTGACAGTAATGACTGTACACATACACAACAAAAACTAAAAGCTAACCATTTTAGAAATCGGCGCTTACACCTAATTGCTGCAGAAATGCACTACCATAATTGAAAGTTAACCATTCGGCGTTAGGCGTTCTGCAAAGTACCCCTGCCCTTCGAGGGGCTTGAAACATAGCACCAAATCTAAGGCCAGTTTCCCACGTCAAGAAAATTTAAAATCTAGAGCACCCTAAAGACTTCGAAATCCTATTTTAAGCTTTCTCTCGAGATAGTTCTTGAAAAATTTTTAAAAAAAATTGTAAAAGGTCATCAGTTATTCTGCAAAATTTATATTTTATCCTTGGAACTGGGAGTTAAAAAGCCCCCTCTTCTCCCCACTATCCTCATCTCCGCCGACTTTTAGGTGAGCATGTAATTTTAACTAAAAACAGGAAAACAAAAAAGACAAAAATGTTCTAATAAAGTGGGCGAACTTGAAGCCTTTTTAGGTGTTAAACTCATTTAACTCTCGAACCCGGAGCGATTTCAATTTCAGCTTTCGGGAATAACAACAATCTTGACCCCAGAGCTCTTCTCTTGACTGAGGGAGAGAAGAGCTCTGGGGAACCCTGAAACAAAGTTTCTGCTCATTGGTTTTCGTGAAGAACAATCAAAAGCGTCTCTAATTGGTGCATTCATGTTAGCACAAGGAATGAGCAAGCGCCGTAAGGTTCAAATAGCCAATTTTTGGCTAATAGAACCCTACGGCGCATGTTCTCCTAAATGGAGTTTCCCAGAGCCTTCCGTCGATCTGAAGTTCTGGTGACGAGAATGGAATGACAACTCAGTGTACTCACCGTTCCCACATATTCGGCATTTCTTGGGACAATTAACTTTGAGCCAGTCCCCGTGGCAATTGTCCTCTGTGTAATTCACGCAAGCCGGATCGTCATTACACCATGATTCTACGAAAAATGAAATCAATTAAAATCTATACCAATGTACTAATTGTTCTGGTTAAAATTGATTTTGCAAATTTAGATCTTTTGATTCTTTTAGAAGCTTTGGAAATACGAACCTCGCATGCAACTTAGGGTTAAACATTAGTATATATCGGGACATAAAGATTTTGTTTAACGTCTAAGTTGTACTCACCATAAATGTTTGACGTATCTGTCGCATTTTGAACCACAACAGCTGAGGAGAAAAAAATTGTCTCGGATCAGAAAGTAACCTTGAATAACATGAAAAATACTGTGTCTCCTTTTATTTCGTTTTGTTTTATTTTTTGTGATTCTGCTACAAAGTAAATTTAACAGTTATCCTAACTCATACCCCGTCATTAGATATAGAGATTGACACGACACTCTCAATTATGAACGATGCTTTAACAAATATGTAGACTTGTAAGTGACAGATGTCCATCTATCGAGGCCCTCTGCGCCGTACGGGAGGACGCCTTTCTCGTGATTTTCCCGCAAGCTTTGCGGTCCTAGGAAACTTTGGTAACTACAGTTTGGCCTAACTCTGAATAAGGCCAACTAATAAAATTAATGACAATGGTGGTCAGACAGCAAATCTGTGGAAATAAATCACCAAAAACAAAAGTACTTAGCCGATTATGACCAACTCTAGCACGCATAAATTAAATTTGGCAAGAAGTTAAAAGGACAGCGTTGTTCATAATGCAGCCCGTAGCATAAATGCGTGTCATTTCGTTCAGTGGAAGAGAAATACGTGCAGAAAAAGCTGGCATCCAATTTAAAAGTGCAGGAATCGTTATTAAACCCGATAGCCGGAAAACAATGACTTAACAGTATTAGCGTAAGTTTCAGAAGAGTTTAAACTCTTATTAACTCCATGCAAGGATCGCGTGTGGCATTCAATTTAAATCTCACGGTATTTTGACATACTCGAATCTACCATGACCTCGGTTTTGTTGCTGTAGTAAAGGAAGTTAGCTTCCGAATAGAAGATTAGTAATATCTGCACGTACACATATCAAAAAATTAAACATTTCTATAATATGAGTGATTGTTAATTGAAGTTAAAACAATGAAAAGTGAAAGGGCCTTTTGTCGATGCAAATGAATACATTTTGCAAGTGGAAAAACGTACAATGGTCCACAATCCCCGCGATGGAAAAATGTTTCACGCTTGAAGAGATTATAAAAAACAAAGCAACAAGCTCACTTTGGGTGACAGCCTTTGAAAGTAACAAGAACATCACAGCAACAACCAATCTTTTTCCCATGTTTACCGGTCAGACTTTCCATAACCATTTTAATTCGCACTCACATGGTGGAGGTCGCAAAACACTTCCACGAGTCGTGCATTTATTATTTTTTATTAATGCGCCGTTGAACTGGTACGCTAAAGAATCTCTTTAGCAACCACCTGCCTTTCTCATGAAAACAGCGTGCATATAACGCCGGGAAGAGGTTTTCGCAGCAAAAAAACAATGGAAATCAGAGTGAAAAGGCTATAAAAAGACTAACGAAGTTCAAGCCAAATCAAAGCGCAGACAGGCACTTACAGAAGAAGAGTTTGTTTCTGGTACGAGGATAATTTGCCTTTATAAACAAGTATTAATTTGCGTTGACAGTAGTGATTACGAAATGCAATATTAAATTACCTTGTGATCCTAATACCTATTCAGTTGATCATGGCAGTTTTCATCACTGAAAAAAATATTGCTTTATCAAACATCATGACTCGATTTTTTGCGAATGATTATTTTTAAAAAAAATTTAACAACTCGAATTTTGAGTTTAAAAAGCATCTGCTGGCTCTAATGTTTTTTGCCGTTTGGCAAGTTCATTTCGCCGTTCTCACTGTAGTAACTTTCTTGAAGTCTTCGCAAAACTGAAGGGGATTTGACCAACGATCAGAGGTATGGATGACGTCAGAAAACGACAATTATTTCGAAACAGCGATGCAAAGCAGTTTATCATGTAATTGCCAACGAGCAAGCCGAGCGAAGACGCCAGGCTTCCGAGCCAGCCAGCTTAATAAAGTGCCACTCAATGAAAATTCTGAATGTCCTTTTTTCTTTAGATTTTGAAAATAGACGTACTAAATAGGTATCATGCCAATTTTTATCTCAAAATTCCCACGGAAAGTATGATTATTGTAACGTAGTTTTTTCGGTTTTCGCTGTCCGCCATTACTCGAACGGCAAATGACCGTGAGCAAGGAAAAGGGTTGGGTCTAGCTGGATCGCCTGTGGTATACAATACATTACAATACAATACATACTTAATTGACCGCTGCCCATAGGGGCTTTTCAGGGCCAATGAAACACAACGAAACGACAGAACAGAACAACAACAACTGTTAAGAATCCCAACTGGCTGGAATCAAGTGCGGCTGGGAAGTTGAACCAGGGACTACCAGGATCAAATTCAACGAGTGGTCAGAGCGAGTCTTGAACCCGGGATCTCCGGATCTCAAGGCAAGCGTCCTAACCACTGGGCCACACTACCTCCTGACGTCATATGTGCAACGTCTGACGGGTCTGACGTCATATGTGCAACGCTCAAAATAAACGCGGCTAAATTTCTCATGCCGTCTATGAAATGTGGGAGATCGCCGAGTTGCTTTTTGTTGCTATTATAGACATTACTCCTTGATCGATTTGTTCGCTTTGTCAAACGCCCACGAAGCGATGCGCGCATGACGTCACGAGCCAAGTCTTGCGTGAAGACCACTTACAAAATAATCGCAGGCTTCTCCAATGCCGTCCTAGTAATGGCGGACAGATTTTTAGCGGTTTTTGGCTGGCTATTTCCCGACTTATCTCGTTTCTATCGTTCCAAATTTTAATGCATTGTATTATTTTGAACATATTGACTTAATTGACGTTGAAAAAATTCGAAAAGAAAACCAAAAATGTTCGTCGTAGTGGCACTTTAATGCCGCGCGAAGTATTGCAGCAAGCAGAAAAATTCTCGATCGTTGTGTGAAAAGTGTAATGTAAGGCTACATAGTGTAATGTAAGATTCTCTGGAGATTTTAGTAGGGACCAATGAAAGCGCGTGTTTTGATGAAACTTGCATGACGCGAGCGACTATTGATGATCTTGTTCTCGGAAGTGAGTGAAAACACATTTTTCCCATTTCCCTGACCCTTGTGTTGTGTACACTTGCTTTGAGTGTTCTTTAATATTTATCTTCGAACCATCGTGTTCTATATTAAGTGAACGAGCTCAAAACTAAACCGGCGTACGAGTTCTTATCGGCCGCTGTTGTCAATTTCGGATTTCGGCCCGCGAGTAGAGCACTTCGTTTTTCGTTTTGCAACCATTGATTCGCGAACAATTGAATTTAATCTTCAAAGAAAATATGTTGTCTGCAAAGTACTAAATTAAACGATCAATTTGACTTGTAATTCATGGCTGCATCTTGCAAAATAAAAATTCTACAAGTGAAACAACTTTCATGTGCGAGAGAGTTTGACTGGCCCGTTACATGCTCCACGCTGAAAAGTCTGAAAACGCTTTGGCGATTTTTTACATGGCACTGATTTTATTCAACTTAATTATTGTATATTCCTGTTAAAATTACGGCCGTTCAAAGCAATACTTTCCATATTATTGCAAAACACGTTAACATCTGCATTGTTGTTGGAGATACGAATTGTGCAATTTCTATTATTGTATAATTGTTAACTAGATTAGTTGAGTTGCAGTACTTGTTTCGAATAAAAAAATTACAACTACTGTTGGGTGTTTTGGAACTCTGATACAAATCTGTAAACTATGTATTATATTGAAAGAAGGGGTAGTTTCTAAAGAAACTGTGGTGCTGCGTCGGTGGGGAAGTGGTATAAAAAAATTTTGGTTTTATCAACGGAGTTGATAATGTAAATTGGCCACCGTACAGAGATTCTAAAAGCTGACGTTTCGAGCGTTAGCCCTTCGTCAGAGCGCTGACGAAGCGCTCTGACGAAGAGCGCTCGAAACCCCAGCTTTTAGAATATCTGTACGGTGGCCAATTTTCATTATCAACTCCGTTGATAAAACCAAATTTATGTATTATATTGACTGTTTCGTTACACTTAGCGATAGCTACTACTGGTCTACGCAGTAAGCCAACCGGCTATCGGTCCATTGCAAGTGAAATTGTGTATCGTATTGTCTCGACTCAAAACTTAACACAAAGTATTCTATCCCGATGGGAAATAGCGCTGCCCACGTCAAGTTAACGTAACGGTAACGGGTAACTTTGATGAAGAGATGATGAAAGTCATACATTGGAGCAGCAGATAAGAAATGACCGGTCAACGTAGTTTATGAAATAAAGTTAAATTAAGCAATTGTACAAAAGCCTTCAACGGTGCACAATGACCGTTTCCACACAAGAAGACGGACAAATCGTCTGATGTGAAATCAGGAAGAACAACTGATTATTAGACGATTTATTCGTCTGAAATTGGTGCGTCAAGAAAGACAAATTTTCGAAGACGATTTGTCTGTCCAGACAAGTCCGACCTAGATTCACGTTAGCCGAACAAATCAACAAATTAACTAGCTAGCTACCGAGGGGAAATGGAACTTGGGATAGAAGCGATGATTTATTGGAAGTTTGCAACATGGCGGGAAAAAAGAAGGTTGGCGCGAAAGGTAAGCTAACAAATCCATACTCCTAGTGCCAGTGTTTATGCGCTCAAACATATCCCTTTTGTCGTTCCATTGGCCTTTTTTTATGAATTTATGAGTCGGACAACACCAGCGGAATTAGTCGTCTTATGTTCACATTAGTCGACCAAACCATAGGACGGTTTGTCCGTTTAGACTATTTGTTCGATTCGTGAAACTGCTACTAAGTTATTTAGAAATCTGTGTGTTTGTTAATTGCGACACCAAGCAGTTCAAACTTGGATTTGCTCTTTTTTCCTCGTTTCAACTGCTTAAGTTCGCACAGCAAGTAGTTATAAATTAAATTATCTAATTTGTCGTTGCCCTCACACTGTCAATAAAAATTCGATGGACAATCTCTGTCGCAACTACACCAGTGACCACATCGGGTGCATTGCTGTGCAAGTCGTAATTCAAATTGCAATACAAAATCAAATTGCTACTCACGATGCTGTTGGACAGTCACATGAGGCTGCTCTGTTGTCGATCCCGTAGTTGCAGCATTGTGCAAAAAATCTACAGTGATATTCTGATGTGGTGGAGGGGGAACCAGTGTCGCGTTCCTGATAATCTGATCCACCACACCTCCCTCGAAAGGATTGACAACGCCAGGGCCACTTGGCATGGGAGGAGCCTCTGTCGGGTGCGCATGGGCAGGAGCAATAGCTGTTTCAATTGTAGGTTCGTTGTGAACTATAACAGGACCCTCGTGAACGACCAACGGTACCCCTGTTGGAGCTACATTTTCCTCCTTCTCCTTTTCAAATGATATCCTTATCTTTTGCTGTTCGTCGGGTGGATGTGAGACGATCAAATTTCCCACAGGAGATGGTTTTTTCCCAATAAACGAGATCTTAATATTTTCCGTATTTCCCTCCGGCGGTGGATGCAATGAAGCCTCATTTACCTCGATAACCGGCTTCTTTTTATCGATGAAAGAAATTTTTATATTCTCCACGTTATGCTGAGCAGGTTGCGCTTGTGACGGTACCTCCACGACCCAATCTGGGGTCTCTTTTATTTCTAAGACGTCCACTTCCTCCAGAGGTACAACCGGAAGTTCACTAGCGTTCATCACGACAACCGGTGCTGCTGTGGGCTCGAGTGTGCCCACATTAACCGGAAGTGCTTCCTGAGGCGTTGACGAATCATAAACGCCGATCTGTGAACCGGAAGTGGTTGTTTCGGCAACCGGAAGCACGTGTTCTACAAAGTTTTCTGTCTTGTTATATAAGTTATAAGAAGGCGCTCCTTCAATCGGAAGGGAGATTTCCGGGTAAATTGTCTCGTTTGAGATTTCTTTAGTAGCTGCGAAGGGCGTGGCACTCTGGTACTCCACCTTGGGGTAGGTGTAATTACGATTTTGCACCAATTTAGAAGTGTCCGGAACTGTTGTAGGAGACTGTTCCCAACCCACTAAGGGGTTAACTGTCGGTTGTGGTGCGATATATTCTGCCACTCTTTCAGTTGGTTTGGGCGCCGATGCAACTATGAGTAAAATAAGAATATTACCTTAATGTAGATGCGATAATACCTTTGTGTATCTGTCTTTTTGTAGTTCATTATCACTTTCGTTTTTCCCGTTCATTGTTCATTAATTCTTTCGTTTGCTTAGCCTTTGTCATAGGTTTTTGTTCATTAGTTTCCCTTGTATTCTTAGATTCTTTACACTTGTTTCTTTTAATTTTGCATAATACCATATATATCGGTATCTTGCAATTTTTGGACAATTGTTTCTCACTTTCGTTCTTAGTTTGTTCGAGTTAAGTTTTTCATGGTAATTTTAGTTCGTCTCTCAAGTCCGTCGTCACATTCGTCTTGTAAGTATTTGTCGTTTATTTCAGTGGTCGTCTTCTCTATTTCATTGCCTAATAAATACTCTTTTTTTTTCACTTACCTCGCGTACTCGTTTTTAAATAAATACATCCCTAAAGTGCAAACGAGTTTGAGTTATTTGCGTCTGCGACGACGCCTATGATAACTCAAATTTCTTTGGCATGCTAAGAGTGAACTTTTGCTGCTTAAAATGTTAAATTGGGTGAATGCATTAGACCCAGGTCCCTCCGATCCTACGAGCTTCATTCACATTCCACCGCTAACACCGATGATATAGAAATCAACAATCGCTACATTGTAGTTTTCAGCGATCGCAACTATTGTAGCGATGATATTGAAACCAGCATTAATGGACAACAATAATCTAAACGGTGTATAGTCAGCCGCAGTAAAGAGAGGCCGGATGAAGAGGACGCCAATTCGATTCGAAGTTTATTCCCTATTTTTACCATACCCATACCTTACTCATAAATGGAGGTCAATTTATAATTCTTTTGTCAAAGTGCAAATTAGCCTATCAAGCCTCGATGCCATACAATGACTTGAAAAGAGTTCTTGCTCTAAAATGAGGCTTGGTAGGCTAATTTGCACGTGGACAAAAGAATTATAAATGTGACCGCCATTTATGAATAAGGTCTATAATACAGTTTATTTTGGGGGTTATTTGCATTAAAACTATGAATATCCAGCTCACTGAAGCATGATACAGTCCCAAGAGTAAATAAATTGTATTATTTTTATGTAAAGAACCCCCCCAAAACGTATTACATAATGGATGGGGAAATAAGGAATGGGAGACCTTCACCCCATTTCGTACTACGACGAATAAGAATGGGATTTTTCACATTTCAGTCACCCCTTGCTTGTGGGATCAGAAAAAGCTAACCGAAACCGGATCTGAAATCAAAAATCTTGTTAATTCTTTCTTGCTGTAAGTTTTGGTAACAAATCGAACTCACCGTTGCCACAGTAACCACAGAGTTTTGGACAGTTAAGAGTTATCCATTCATCTGTGTCGCAATGGTCTTTCCCATACATGGCGCATGCGTTTTCATCCTTGCACCACGAATCTGCCGAGACAAAATCAGTCGAAGTCAATTGGGGAAAAAAAGGTTCGATACAATCTGGTTTTCTTATTGATAGCGTTCATTCGCTTATCCAACCCTAGTATAGAGCTTATTTAGGAAAGATATAATAACAGCTCTCGTGAGATACAATGTGATTGGATTGCTATCTGCCAGAGAAATAGCAACAACAAATACTTAGACTTAACACTAAAGCTTTTAAGATAGCTTAAAGCAGCTGCTACATAACGTAATTTGTGATAATCTGCATTAGCTGAAATTGATATTTTGGTGCCAAGTAGCAGAGGCCTGGTTGAGAGAGGCAATGCGCTTGCAGTGCTACCTGATCGCGGTTTCTATTTTGCGACCATTAAGTGAGTGAGGCATTATACGGTCAGCCTTCGTCGAGTGCACAAGTCCAGTTTCGTTTATTGTTATATCTCACAGAAGAAATTTTTATGCCTTCGTTAGGCCGCATATGATATCTTTTATTTAAGGCCCGTTTCAAACGTCGAACTTTTCATGTGCCGAATCTAATGCAAACGAGACAAATCTATTGTTTTCGCTCATTTGCATTAGATTCGGCACATGTAAAGTTCGGCGTTTGAAACGGGCCTAAATTGTAAATCAGTAATAATACCCCAGAACCCTAAGGGTAGCACCACTTCCTCGGTCGGGGGTACAGTTTCCAGGTATTTTCCACACGCTGGTTTTTAGGGGTTTTTTATGTCCGACTCTTGATAGTAGAGTTGATGTATAAATGTTTTTGTACCTATTACAATGCTGGATTAGCTGGCCCGGCCCCCCTCCCCCCCCCCCCCCCCCCATATATCATGTAGCTCGAGTGTCCGGTTGAGTGGTGGAAGCAAAATACCTAAATTTAGAAGTTGTAGTGGAAAGTGCATGCTATAGCTATTATTTTCCACGAGTTGGTACGTTTTCTTAAAACTCGCTGTTGACGAATACGTTTGAAGTCTGCTTGTTTCTCACTTAAAATACACAACCTTTTCTACTTGATTACAGTAACAATTCAATGAAGTGATAATTTAACCTGTTGTTTTTTCGATAAGATATAGGCAAAATCTTAGGCACAAATAAAGAAACTCACAAACATCATTTGAAAAGAAAGACTGGCAATCTATTTTTTCATTTTCTGTCAACAATTGGTTGTGATTCAGAGAAAACTAATTATTATCTGGAACGTTTCCCTTGGTTTCAAAATATGGCGTATTCAAAAGACATCTAAAATAATACATATTCATAACAGTGGCTATTTGGTGTCAAAAGCAGCTAGTGTTAAGCAGGTAGACGCTAATTGATGTTACGCTTAACTGCTCGAGTAACTGATGCAATCAAGCATATATTTATAACGTATATAAACTAGGTCGACGTCATATAGATCATAATAGCTGCATGAGCGTACCCTCCAAAAATGTTCACAACGGCTTTATTTCCAAAATCTTTGTAAAATAAGATATCTTTCTGATTGAGTTTTGATTCGAAAATTTTAGAAATGTTTTTTTTCTGGTGGCAATATATGCTTCTTGTACCAAACCAGTTCTTTTTTGTCTTTAAAGTATTTTTTCATAAAATATTTAAGAATCGGCGGGAAAGCAAAAAGATGTCAAAAATTTTTTAAATAGCTGACTAGAAAGTGACTAAGTTTTTTATATGTAGAGGAAAAGATGGTTTGAGCATGCAGTTTCTCCATGTTATGGGATAATAAATACTCAAATTTGAATTTTCTTGTAAAAATTTGCGTCAAGGTAGTTGAACGCATAAGAGAGCCGACAGCTCAACTCCTTATGCGCTCAAACGTCTCCTTTGTAGCTTGAATAACTCGAACAAATTTTCCCCCGTTTGTAAAATAATAAAATCGAGATTTCAATCATTCCTTCAGGATCAAAGCGCTGATTTCATCATGAATAAGCCAAACTATAGCATAACTTTGTAGCAATCAAGGTTTTTATATCACCAAATCACTGTTTATCTTACCGTCAGAGGCTGTAAGGGCTTGTAAAAAGTAAAGTAAGGCGAGAACATTTCTCCAAATTTGAAAGTCCATTGCTAGTTGCTTTTGTCCTTATGGGCCGTTGCTTCTCCACGGTCGAGAAAAATGGCGACGATGTTATCACTTGCGCCTTTTTCCTCGTCGGTGCCCTCTTCTTGTTTCTAAAAAGAAAATGGCCTCATCAGTTCTCGTTGAATCGTTGCAAAGATGCCTTTCCGGTGAGTTAGTATCCCAAGGGTACATAAAATAAACAGGGGAATAATTTTTGTTAAAGTTGTAATTTCTGAAGCTGTCCCGTTGGGATTCTCTCACTACCAGTTCTCTTGAATGGTGCTATATTGATTAATTTAAAGTTTGCCCAACCTGTTGTATTTTAAGAGAGTCAGTTTACCTTTTGGAAGAGTACCAGGAGAGATTTCAATTTTTTGACAACCTAGCCACAAATCGCTACTATAGATACGCGAAGTCCGTCAGCTAGTACAAAGCCATTATACTAGTTAACTCGAGTATTGCTTGCCAATGTGTTGTTTTTAGCTCCGGGGGTGGTTTATAGTAAAGACTTATTTCATGACTATTAAAATGCCATGAAGACATATTGATTCGAAATTCACTTTTAAGACTTTTCAAAATTTCTCATATTTTCTTAACTTTAGTTTTTCAATGTGAAACTTTCTTGTCCTTTAGTCTTGCCTCTAAGATTAATTGGTCGGTCAGTATGTCACCCAGGAGTAAGAATTTCCTATCATTTAGTTTAAAACAACTAAGAAATATATTTGATGAAAACAGATCTAACTCTTACCTTGGAGAGCAGCCTTTAGCAAAAATTATTGTAGTTTCCTGCTATGTTATAACCAAGTGTAAATTCACCCCCATTTTGCTTTGCCGCTCAACGACATTTCTTTTCCCGGCATATAAGCCAGCGATAATTGATTCTTTTGTTAACAAAGATGCGAGCCGAGGTTGACGCATGCGTATTTGGCGCGCCACGTATGTAATCAAAGAAGACACCGATTGTTTGAGTCTGCGTATTGTGTTCTTTCTGTGATGTTACCGGTCAACCAATTAGAAGAATAGAATATTTCTGGTAGTGTCACGGCTTGTGAATGAACCGGAAGTCCGAACATGCAGTCATCATTGGACCGGTTTGTAGATGCGTTTGATATCTTTTCCAAGGGATTTCCCAAAGACGTTGAATCCGGCCAGAATAAAATTCTTGCTTTGATAATCGTTTTAAAAGATGCTCTCAATATGATCCATTCTATTTGTACAAGATTGCAAGTGGACCGTCAAATTTACAGTTATAGCTCGAGCAGTCATATTCACTGATTTGGAATCTGGAAGATTCATATCTTCAGGGATACGGTACATAATTTTTGAGTCACATTTTTGTGCTGCAAAACTTTTAGTGTATTTTCTTACAATTAAGAAATTTACTGCAACGAGTTTAAAATAAAATAAGTTTGAGTTACTTTGGGATTCTTATGTTGGCGCTTGTAAGTTACAAAAAGTCTTCGCAGGAGGCCATAAGACTTCGACAGACAACTCCACCGATCGCCAGTTAGAATTTCGATTTGTCTGCAAAGTCATGTTTGCATGCTAATTAATATAAGAGAAAGATCAAAGATGAAAGATCACGAAGAGAGACGTACCATTATAGTACTGTTTGTGTGTATGTCTCTCAGTGTCGACAGGTTTCTATTTACTCAGAACAAAACAATCAGTTTCAGTTCAGTTTCAGTTCAGTTTTTATTTTTCTAATAGGTATTATTAACAAATGGGACATGCCCACATCTGCTAATCTGGGTGGGTCATGTCGTGACTAAAAAGAGTAGCTAGACAAGTTTACAGGAAAATCAAGAAGATAAATGTACAAGAATATAAATTATAAAATCAAGTTTGTGAGCTAATTATTACCACATTAAGAGTAAGCTCCATGAGATATCTTATTTTACAAAAGTTCTAAATAGATCTAAATCTGGAATAATACAATTAAGGCTATCCTTATTATTTCAAGAAAATACAACAAAATCTTAAGAAAACTTTACCTTTTGAATAATGTTTCGTACATCAAGGTAAGAGTCTTCCGAAGTCAGGATATCGAAAAGTACTCTTTTAATTTTTCTTTTAAAGTCATAATTGAAAGATTTCTTAATGTAAGAGGCATCTCGTTCCAAATTGTTGTTCCAATTCTAGAAAACGAGTTTAGTTGAACAGAGAGTCTAGAGCTTTGTGTGTAAAAGTTGTTCGAAGCAGAGGATCGAGTATCGCAACAATCGCATATTAAAGTGAATTAAGAGTTTATTTTACGAAATTAAGTTAAACATTTTGTTCTATTTAAGAATGTTTTTTTCATGGTTTATCATTGCTTCTATAAATCGCGTGTAAAAAGGAAAAATTAACTAACGTTCGCTCTTTCCTTTACTAAAGCTTTTGTGCAAATGAGCACGCTTCAGTGTTAAATTTCGCCACGAAAATAAAGGCCGAAAGGTCATCACCCAGACCTTTCAGCGTTGGATGGGGCGCAGCAAATGCGAATGGTCTACAGTTCAGGGGTGGGTCCCTGTAAGGTGTAATAATTCTATTCCGGGGATAAATGTGCCGGCCTAAGCCTAAGGCAGGGTTATCTGCTCATAAATGTGCCGTAATAAGGCATATAACCCTGTCTTAGTCCGGCACATTTATCCCTGGAATAGAGTTTTTACACCTTTCAGGAACCGGCCCCAGGACATCAGTAAAACAGATACATAAGAGAGCCGAGCCAAGTTTGATAAGCGTCATTCACAAAGTGTCCCCTTTCTCTCCACTCCAAAATCAACATCACTTGTGTCAAGGAATACAGACAATTAACGTTACAACTAGTCTCCTGCCTCCTAAACTATGCTCCTCAATTGAAGATAACCAACTGCATTTACCCGGCCTAACCTTAAATGCTAACCCAAGCACCAGGAGCCCATCAAGCACTTATCTTATTGTACATGTCGGAGACCCGTGCATAGAGTTAACTATAAAGGGGTAGGGTGTCGGTTACCAACATCAATTTGACGTAAGCGACTACAACCGATATTTTCAAAATGACTGAAAGTGTTGACAAATGACAAATTCCATGTTAGATAATAAACCTAAACTTCTATGCCCCCCCCATGCTTGACAGAAGGGCTTCCAGTTTTAAAAATTTGCTGAATGGATCAGTTCTAGTCGTCTGCTTACCGTCCGTTGCAGGAATTCGCCTTTGGAGCCCATTAAAAGACAATTAACAATAACTTCTAGCCCAGGGTAAACGCCAAATTAAAGTTCGTTGATAGTCTCTTATATATCGCTCGAAAAGAGGGGACCACACTGTGATGTGAGCTCTTTCCTCAAACTAATTTTTCAAACTTTCATAAAGTGTTTCTTTATTTTAAATTGTGTTAACAAAATGAAATATAACTCTTTAGTTTATTATAATTGCAGTGCAGTTATCGTCTGATGCTTGTTCGAACTTGTTAGGATCACGACATCTGTTATAGTCACACAGGCATAACAAACCACGATTGCGATCTGGGTTATGTTTTACTGAAAGCAATAAATGGTCACAAAAAGAGACCAACTTTAAATCACTTCATCTTCATGTCTTTATTAAAGTAATTCTAAGATCAAAAACAAAAAATGATTCTGTCATATATTTAGAAGACTAACTGCCAACACAGAGGTTTAATCCTCGAGTTAGCTTTGTAATGAAGGTTGAAATTAACTCGATAATCTTCTTTTTGTTTGTGAAAACTTTCATGCACGGACAGAAATTGAACTCCTACGATTTTCGATAAAGGGTTGGAAAGTCAAGAACAAATTTGAGAATACTCTGGCAATGCGTTTGAATACAACCGAAAACAAATCAGTAACTCTGAAAGACAAAAAAAAAAACAACAACAACAACACCAAACACTAACATTTGTGTCCAATGTAATAATTGCAAAAAAACATTTATGGTATTTTGTATCTACGTCACAAATTGTGTCCAGAGCCCAACAGGGCGAGGGTAAAAGGTGTGACACATGGTGACGCGTACACAATTTATCGTAAATCCTGGTTATCAGTAACATTTATCACAGTTCCCTGCATTTGTATGACTTTACGACGACCAAGTAGCAATGAGAAGGAATTTTTCACAGGACGCGGCCAGTATAAAATGGTCGAGTACAAGAGGATTTTATGGAAATCGTTGAATACTTCCAGTCAGTTTCCTATTTATTTGTCCCCGTGAAGCATAGTCCGACAGAAATAAAATATGTTTGTTCCGATCTGGAGACAAATGGCATGACCAAGCCCGTCAAACGTAATAAGACCTTCCTTGCTCTGCAGCATTTTGGAACTCTTGCTCGCTCGAATAATAACCCTCCTGCCCGTTGGTATTCTGGGCTAGCGTTGCCCAATATTGTTGGCTAGCGGTGTCATAGCCCGGAGAGTTATCCGTCGCATATGTGTCTCCTTGCCTTGAATAGCCTTGCTGATCAGTGTAGTAAGGAGCCTGCGTCGGGCTGGAGTTTTCGTACGTCGGGTAATAATAATTATTACCTTGGTAATCGTTATCGTATGTCTGGTTTCCCGTTTGGTTTGCCACCTCTAACCAAAAAAAAAAAACAAAACAAAAAAAAAAACAACAATTAACAAACAATGATTTCGATTTCCTCTGCAACAAGAGCGACGAGGTGGCACAAGTCTGCGGAATGGTATGCGGTGACTTGAGGACTGAACAATTCATGCAGAATGTAATGTATGGAGAGCGACTGAGACAAATGATTCAAATCGGACAATTTTAGAGTACATTAAGTGTCGCCCATCAACAATTAATTCGAGCTAATTACTTTTCGAGCACTTTTTATCTCTGTTAAATGAATTCTTCCACTTCTCGTGTATCTGTTTCGTTCAACCTAGCTGAAAAATCTCTGGGAACGAATTTGCGTTCTATTCGCTCGCTTTTGAGATAACGCAAGTCACATATCTCTCCCCATGGGCCTTAATCGAAAAACCTTAAATAACAATAACCACAACCAGCTTTTCTGAGCCCGCGAGACTGAGCACCCCCAGCAAACCATTGTTTTAACGAAAACCGCTGGTCAGCAACCTGGTTCTGGTCATTGCTGTTTAAGGTCTTCCGCCTTAATCGCTCTGCGGCCATGTTGAATCCCGAGGGATTGAAACTTATTTTGCCCCACCGAAACTCGTTCCCAAACATTTCAACTCGAGGCTCGGGGTACGAAATCTATTGTCTATGGCCAACATGGCTGCCGTGCGAATAAGGCCCATTCCGCAACTTTAGGCTACTTAATACAAGACTGGCAGGATTTCAAATTGCTTCTCATCAAACGCAACACAACACAAACTCAGGCTCATTTCAACCGTACAGTTTTGTGTGTGGTCAATTATTCAATTCCACGATCATAAAAGAATACCATTTTGCTGAAGGATTGTATATATTGTGGCTCTTCACTTGCCCAAAATAAGAAGGGAAAGCTTAAAAGTTGCCGATAATGCAACAGTAGTGTTCAATTTTTTGCTTAAAAGGCGAATAAATGCTCATGGGCTATCGAAATTTAAAGTAGAGCTCCAAAATCGAACAAGTCCTCAACATTGCCCAGCGCACACACTGCACAGCCCTACATCCAATGCTGAGCGCTTCAGTCTCAGATGTACGCATATACGCGTTGATGTCGCTATTTCCAATTGATCTCTACCTATTCTTTAAAGCCTTTGGGCTGGGCTTGCACAGGCAACCACTGCACTGCATTTCAAAACTGAGGTATTCGAAGAAGAACCTCTTTGGAAAACAATGGACAACCAACAAAATAATTCAAACCCACATTTAGCGCCGAGTCCAGCCACGCAGCTGAAAAGCAAGGCTTTTTACACTTCGTGTAAATAAATGAAGATTATTGTCTAAAAGCAAAATCTCAGAAGATTTACCATTGGTTCTGTTTAGCGTCTCGTTGGCTTTGCCCAACCAGGACTCCGTTGTCGTAATATTGTGGTTTGGATTAATCTCTGTCGTAGTAACTTCGTGAACAGCCTGGCCAGGTACTTGACCGGGAACCTGGGTCGCTTCGGGGCTAATAATGGTCTGAGATATCGGAAATGGCTGTTGGTTTGGTTGACCGGGTGCCTGACCTGGGACCTGGGTCTCTCCGGGCTTAACAATTGTTGGCTGTTGGCTTGGCTGCGCACCTTGGGGTGTCTGTGGTGCAGGCTGAGGCGCTAAAGGCGGAGTGGCACCAGCTGGGTAGGTAATCGAGGGGTATGGAGGCTTCTCAACTACTTGCTGTCCTGGTGCTGCAGGCTTAAAACAATTAATATTTTCACTCCAAGTCAGTTTCCCGCGAGCTCGAGTGGAGAAAATCCTAGATTAAAATCGGCATGTTGTTTGGAAATTTTGCTTTTTACCTTGAAAGACCTTGTTGTACGTTGAGTCTCTTTGACCCTTGGTGGAAGCCCTTTACAGGGCTTGAAATTAGCGAAAAAATCCAGTCGCAATTATGCGACAAGATACGATAATGTAGTCTCTTTTTCGCAAAATTTAGTCGCAAAATTGTCGCGCTGCATTTTGTTGTCAATGACGTAGCAAAACAAAGTATGAGCCCACAATACTTGTGTTGAAAGAAACCGCTGAAAATGGCGAATGATATCAAAGGAATGGATGGAGTTGTGCACGTAACATCGCAGCGAAATTACGCTACAATTACGCTATCTTCATATTGAAAGAAAACTCAAGGCGAGAAACAAAATAAATTTTGTCATTTCTTAATTTAATTTAGTAAAAAGAGCAGCAAAGTGGCAACTGCTAACCCTTTTATTGCGACTTCTCCAGATATTATTGTCGCAAAGGGAAAAAATTCAGTAGCAAGTGCAATTCTGTTGGTCGCAGTTTCAAGCACTGCTTTACCAGTAGACTTCGGTCGTCTCGCCTTTTTTATACACCTAGTAATTCTTACTTTAATTTCCTCGCGAAATCAAACCTTTTTAGCCACTCATAAGCCAGCCTGCGCGCATGCGTAGCTGCCGGTATTGTTGGCGCAAGAGGCAAATTAACCAGCGGAGAAGCCGCGCGGAGAATGGGGCGGAACGCTGTGAAATATTCTCCGCGTCAACAATACCGCCAGTACGCAGGCTACTCATAAGCCTTACATGATTAGCTCTTTCCCTTGGGTTTGAGAACGGTTTCCCATGCGAACTGAGTCCTATTGTTACCCTTTTCATAAGCGTTGAAATTCCAATCAACTGTTTCGTTTCTTTACCGCCGACAATCACGCTTGCTTCGACATTTAGTGGATCGAAATAAGCCAATCGCAATAACCGATTGTGACCATTAATTCATTCAGCTACATTTATGTAGGGCAACGAAAAACGAACTGAACGAAACACTCGATTGTAATTTGAATTTCAGAGCCGTCAAGTTCATGAAAAGCGCAGTAGAAACTTATTAGCTTGGTCTATGAATCTATGAAGACCCTGTAGGGGTCTTCATCTTTCTTCCGGTTATGACTGGTTATGACTTTTTCGCCCTAAAACTGGCAGACAAGACTAGCCGGACTTTTTAAAACTTTTTAAACCTTAGTGCTTCTTTGTTTTACTCTTCATAGCTCATTCGCGAGGGGTTCCGGCATAAATCGTCGCGTCATACGGGGCCATAAAATATTAAAAGCTCAATTGAGTTTGTGTGACACCAAAGCTGAAGAGGATCGAAGTGAGATGATGAGGAACCTGCGTGGTCCGACGGTACGAAGGAGTTGCTGTCGCGTCAACCATCTCCTATCATCTTAGCGAATTCCTACGAAGGTAAACTTTGTTTCCGATAAAAAACTGAAAACTGAGTTTTCTTCACAAAGCAAATGTTGTCAAATTCTCGAGTTAAGCCGGATGTTTGGACTTGATTCATTTCGTATTTAAAAAGTCAGAGTTCACGACATGTACTCAGTCTTACCTGTCCAGAAACGACTGGCGGCTGAGAAGGAGCACCTACCGCGACCGACGCCCCTGGGCTTGGATTTATTACCACGTTACTTGCCTGAGAAATCACCACAGCAGGAGCACCTGGGGCTCTTGAAGGCACAGAAGTACCAGTGACAGGAGAAGGAACTGGCATTGGAGATTGTGCAGATACACCAGCAACAGGTGAAGGAGCTTGTGCAGGAGTAACAGTATTGGGAGGTTGTGCAGGAACCCCAGCAAGCGGGGACGCGGCTGGGATCGGAGCCACTGGAGCAGCCGTTTGCGCAGGAAGGCCAGCAACAGGGAAAGGAGCTTGTGCAGGAGCAATGGTATTAGGAGGTTGTGCAGGAACACTGGCAACCGGGGACGCGGCTGGAATCGGAGCCACCGTACTAGAAGTTTGAGTTGGAATACCAGCAACAGGGAAAGGAAATTGTGCTGGAACAGCGGCAGTCGTAGATTGTCCGGGAACAACAGCACTTGATGCAGGAGTTGGTACGGGTGATGGTAAAACACCAATGGAACTAGCATTCAAAGGGAGTATGGGACCAGATGGTTGAATACCAACAGAATTAGCAGACATCGTCTCGTTTGATGCCGTAGACGCCAAAACAGGGGTTTTTGGAGCAAGAGGTTGGATGCCAGTGCTTTCATTTGTAGGTGCTATAGCAGGCGCGACCAGTGAACTCGCTGGCAAAGGTGTTGTCGTATTACCGGCGGCCTTTGTAGCACCTGACTCAGGTGTTGAAGCATTTTGCTGCTCCACTATCCCCTTCATGGCATTGAGGACGGCCTTATTGGTAATGTTTTCCATAGTTTCAAGGGGATATTCTTCGGTATTTTTTCGTCCATTCTTCTTCTTAAAACGTAAAGCTTTTAATGAATCTCCTTTATCTGCAGAGATAAATTAGACGAAGTAAATACAAATATAACAATTTATAAGGAATGCGTCTTGTGTTTTAAGGTGATGACCTACAATAGGGCGCCTGTTTTGACCTCGGAATTTTACAAACAACTTGAAACAAGATGCTTGTAAAATTAAAGCGCAATCTTTTGCGTGGTACGCTTTTTAAAAACAAAAAAGAACAAGGACCGAACGGTGAATTAGATTCGGGAGAACGCGATTGATGCCCTAGGAAGGCTCTCTCCGTGTTCTCTTTGAAAACGCCTTCCCTTGCCACGTTTCATTCACGTGACAAGCGACCGTGTTGGATTTCTAAACCAAGACGAAATTCGTTTCTACAAGTTATTTTGTCCAAAATGCCGTCGTTCTAACACCTGCTCAGCCGTTTTGGGCGAGTCTGCTAAATAATCAACTTCAGTTCTTGGAGGATATTTGCCTAAAGCATAATTTGTATATTCAACGATTTCAGTCTATTTGCGTCATTCATGAAATGAGTATTACCAATACAATCTCCCCAGATTCTGTCTCGGTCGAAATCACTTGTCAGCGCGCACCACGGATTGTCATGGTCTTGATAAGTGCAGGTAAAGTAATTAACTCCATGATAGTTGAACGGAAAAGTGCAGCATCCTCCATTGCCATTTCCACCTTTCGTCCAAACGCCACAGGAATATCCTGTAGAGAACATATATGGGTAGGTGTTTAAGCCAGCTGAAAGCGTATTTCGTGGAAAGCGCGCGAGAGAGTTTATCAGAGAAATGTACAACTTGTACAGTAACATTCAAAACTGTGCCATTTTATGCTGCGTTGGTCCTAAACTAATATAGTTTCTGTGATCTACAGTGCAATTTTACAAAAATGTCTAGGTCGTTCATCCTCCCAACATCATCAGATCTTCCAATAAGTGATGGATGGTTAGTTGGAGTGAAACAGTGATAAACGTGAAGTCTTGCGAATACGAGTTGCCGTTATGGTTACAGGTCTTAAGGATTTTAGGAGGAGTAACGAAACAGTTTTGAATTATCAAGGGTTCCAACTCTTTAACTTAATGTTAACTGTAATATTGTTTTTTAAACTTCTGTAGCCAATTTAAAACGGTATTTTGTAACTAAATTAACAAGAATCCCTAAGTTTAAAAAACGAGCAGCAGTGTTATAGAATTTACAACTAGCTAGCACCAGAGCTTGGATATGCACAAAGCAGTGAAACTGTCCATTTAATTATAAATGTGGCAAGAAGTTTGGCCTACCCAAATAGCTGTGAGGCTAATTGAGTGGACAGCTCAAGCTATTCACAAGGTTAAACAAAAATTAGAACGAATGGATATATTTAATTAGTTTGGATAAAAGACTCTATACGTTTAATCACAAGGAAAAGAAATGCGTACAGACCATCTTGCGTTTCTGGTGAACATTCCGGGCAGCATTTCCACTTCCTCTTTGTAGGCCTTTCACAATTTAAATCCGGGCATTCTATTTTGGAACATTTCACGTGACCACTCTTGCATCGGCACTCGGGAATGCAGGGTCCTGGGGACCACGCGTCACCATGACGATGCAGTTTTCCTTCGTAAAGACAATCTACAAGAATATTGATAATTTCCCTTAAGATGCCATGATCTTTGGCTAGTCATATGAATACCTGTCCTTATGATCTTTCATTCTTCACAGATATTGAATGTAATAGAACATATTCCAAAATGGCCGTCATTTAAAATATTCTGTTGTTTTTATTCAAATTAGCCCTTGATGCCTCATTCTTAAGCTGAAAATTCAAAAGAATATTTTGCCGTGAACGAGGCATCAAGGTGTAATTTCAATAAAAACAAAAGAATGTCTAAATGGCGGCCATTTTGCAATAAGGTGTATACACATACGTACAATTAACCTTTTTTAAGAGAGTTTCAATCTCCCTTCTTATGGTATAAGCAAACTGTGCGCTCTTTCACTGAAAATCGCGTTGCTCCTTGGCTTTCCGTTTGCTTTGGGCATGAATTATAGTGTTCTTTCCTTTAAAATAATAAAAACCTGGCTTTTAATAGTTTTAACTAAAGTGTAGCACTTTTAAGTTAGTTGAAGCCAACTCCGTTGCCCCGCAGTTCTTCTCGATTCCATCCGTTGCTACGCCGGCGCCTTTGATGGGCTTCGGTGTTCAATAAGCCCGTTTCGTCAGTGTTCCTTACGGATAGACTGCAACAAGCCTCAAGTGTAGCTTGTGTGCAAGAATCTTTTCATTTGCAAATAATCTACGTCGCATTGGTTTCTACATCTACATCTACATGTTCCAGCACTCGGCAAAGTCCCTTTTTGACTTATGGCTGTTTCTGTGCAGGTGGCCTCGATACACCATACGCCTCTTTGGAAGGACATCACCAGCCAGAGCCGGCCACTTCTGCTGTACCCGAACAGTGAAAGCCACTACACCGAGGCAAAAAATTGGACCGGGGCACCTCATAAAACAACATAAGGGATATGGTCTGATGGAATCACATATGAAGTGCAGGACTGACACGTCCGATATTAATAAAAAAATCCATGACAACGGGTGTCTGACATGTACAGAGCAAATTAAGATGAAATGAAGAAGACTGATGGACAAAGTAAAAGAACGATTTCTTTCAATGCTGGTTATTTTCACCACCTCTTCACATCTCCTTACGCTTGGTTCATAAACTGCTACTGAAGATGAAAGTCACAGGGAATGTTTGTCTTATTCTCAACTTAATTTAATCCCATTAGGTGTGTCGCACTATGTTCAGGTATTCTTATTGTACATAAACGTGGATTTAATTTCCTTATTTTGGTTTGATGAAACTGCCAAATTAAACGAAAAATTTTCCTAGACAACAGGTATTTCCCGAAGCGATGTACTATCCACAAACAGGTTGGCATGAGACGAAAAACGTCAAGAAGACAGAAGAACCGTCGGTACTGAATATGGACAAATTCCCTCGCAGAGACTAAATTCCTATTCTACAAAACACTCAATCTTAATCGTTCAATTGCATTGCATAACTACAAGGTAAATACACAAAGGAATTTGCTGCTATAAATACCGGCAATACAAAAAACAAACACAAACTGCAAGGCATTTGTATCCATAACAAGTTTATCAGATAATTATCACTTTTTTCCGACATAGTGCTGTTGTTTCTTTGTATGTTTATGTCTTCATAATACAGTCATTTAAGATCGATGCACACTAATATGACATAAAAGCACTCCCAGTTTTAATCAACAATCTCTTCGTGGAGATGTTTCTAACGATTATTTCAATACACAGTGATCCGGATAATCGAAGGTGAATCCGACGAAATCAGTGCTCAAAATTGTAAATCGTTAACAGTATATTGTTTGCCATAAGCAAAGTGTTAGAACTTACCATCGTGGTCTTTGATGTGCTTAAAATGCTTTTTCCCTTCAGTAAATAATACAAACACAAGCAGAACGAGGAAGCGCCGCGGGTTCCAACTTATGAAAAAAATTTCGCATTTTTAGGTACTTTGGTCTCTCAGCCCTGTCGCAAACAGTTTGTAGTCACGTGACTTGGAAGAGACGACTGGGCTTCGTTAATGTCATTCCTTATTTATTACGCATGGCTGCGTAATGTTTTTCGATTAAAACAATATGCCAATCTGCAACTACCATTTTAAAACTATATTTAAGGTGGCTCAAACCAGTTTCAATTAACACTTGAAGGAAAAGTTCTTATAGAAGGATTGAAAATTCAACACTTTATCACTTAACAGCAATGTTATGGTACAATATCAAACACCAATTATTGCTGAAAAGATTTGGTCATTTTTGTGACGTAACAAGTTACCGTGGCAACAGGAAATCCCTATAAAAACACCACATTTTGGCTTTAACTGCTCATATCTCAAAAACGGACTACGCGACCCCCATTTTTTATTTCTGAAATGTAATGAACATAATTATCAGATTGAAACTTTCTGCAAATTTGAAAAAATTCTTCGAGCAGATTCAGAGCACCTTAAGTAATTAAAATTTTTAATGTAGTTTGAGACCGCTCCACAGAATCTTTAACACTTTGCAGAGAGTTTCATTTTGGCCTGCTGATCACATTTGTGCAATAAAAAATTGGGTCACTAAATTCGTTTTACCGATATGAGCAACCAAAGCCAAAATATAGGGTGTTTTTACAGGCTGTCCCGTTGCCACGGTAACTTGTTACGTCACAAAAATGACTGCATCTGTTCAGCACTTATTGATGTTTTAACATGTTACTATAATATTGCTGTTACGTGATAAAGTTTTGTAGTGTCAATCCTTTTGATAACAAGGTCTCTTGAACGTGTTCTACCGGTTTGAGCCACCTTAAGTTTAGCCTCGGACTACCTAGCGACCAGAGGCCATTACCTAAGGGCGCTTTCCTTTGTCAGAACTGGCGGCCAGATCCGTCAGTTTGCAAAGAAGATGTAACAATTTGAAGGAACACTTGCACGACAATTCCTCGCATTGTTCCGGAGGAGTATATATCACTTTCCAAGCGTGTTATATTAAAGGCGTTGTAGAGTTATTCCTTCCAAATGCCTGGTCTGGCCGGTCAGTTCTGTCAAATGGAAAGCGCCCTAAGACTAAGAATCTGATATCAAGCTTAAGAGGCTATTTCGAAACCAATTAAGTTTTGCGGGGAAATTAAATAAACAA